>NC_062217.1:153080934-153383964 GCF_902686445.1 Sciurus carolinensis | reverse complement strand
CCCCACCAGAGGCACTGACCAAACAGTAATCAATAAAAAAGTCACACCAAGAAGAAGTAGAAATAATCAACAAAACAAAATAAGTTTGGTTCTGAGGTTAACAATCCATAGTGAAAATTGCCTGTACTATAACTGAGAGAAATGGGCTCAATTGGATGAACAGCAAAGAGAGAAAACAGGCCAAGGATTGGCACATCTTAGCTTGGGTGTGATGGAAGTGTAGAAGAATGCCAATTATTAATTTTTCAATGAGAGTTTCTTGAGTTGTCATGTGTTGGCCATTTTCTGGTGATAAGAGTTGATGGTGAGCAAGACATGGAAGATATGGCATGGAATTGATGTTCTAATGAGCAGACAGATAACAAATAACTCTACAGGTGAAATGTAATATTTACCATGCAAAAATTAAAAGTCGGATGATGTGGTAGTGATCCTGTGACTTTTTTAGACCATGACTATGTGGGATGAACACTGAGAAGACAGTATTTAAAGTGAGATACTGACAAGAGAGGCCAATCCTATGAAGACTTGAGCATGGAACTGTTCAGATCAAAATAGCAGAAGCTTGACATGCTAGAGGAACAGACAGAAGGCCAGTGTAGCAAGAATCACGGGTAGAAAGGAAAGTAGGGGGGAGAGATAGAAAGAAGCCCATCTATGTAAGGGTTTATAATTCTGAAAGGCTTATAAGGGTTTATAAGTCTGAAGGGCTTTCCATTCTAGGGTTGTAAGTATTTGCTTTTATTCTAAATGCAATGAAATGTCACAGGAGGGTTTACACCTGGGAACAGCATGACATGACTTATTTTAAAATTCTTATGTAGGTGACAAGGGTGAAAGAGGAAGTGGATGCTACACCCAGGGCCTCAGTCTGACCTGGCCATCTAGGAGGTGAGGCATGGCCAGATATGGGGAAGGACTGCAGGAAGACCCTGCAGCAACTGCAGGTGTGTTTTCCCTGAAGGGTGAGAGGCATGAAGAATCAAAGTACAAGATAGGTGGGTGGTTGAAGCAGCAAGCTCATGCATTCTCAGGGGGGTTGATATTACCGACAGGGAGATAAAAATGACTCCTGTCTGAGAGCAGCAATCATACCTCACACTCTTATAAGTAAGTGTACAGCATAGATAGATATGCATGCAGTATAATAAGAGGGGTGCAATATATCTCAGGTATTAAAATTTCATGGGGGAAGTCAAGTAGGGAAGATAACTCTAAAAATGTTCCCTGTGGGTAGATGTGATGATGATAAAACAAGCTTAGAAACCCCAGTGTAAGGAGATAATGGCACCACTTCCTGAGTTGGGGAACCTGGGTAAAATGGCGGTTTTCCTTTGGACATGGTAAATTTGAGAGCCAAGCATGCAGTGAGAGGTGCATGTTGAGTTTACCCAGGAAAATAAAAGTGGATATTCAGATATGTGAGATGTGTGAGGGTGGCGTTTACAGATATGTCACTGAAATGTGAACAACTAGGAACAAGAAATATATTCAGGCAATACCTGGGAGAGCCTCTAACATTTGGAAGTTAAAGAGAGAAGAAAGTATCTCAAAGAGGAGGGAGAAATTAAGTTGAACGAGGCAGAGATCAAACAGTAACAAAGCATAGAAGGTTACAGAGCAGTGGCCATGTAGACATCCAGGCTACTCTGACAAGAGCATCCCACTGTAGTAGGAACTAAGGTCTGAGTGCACAGTTGTAGAGAAAGTGAGCGGAGAAGAGAGAAGCAGCATAAATATGTGAATCATTCTAGAACATCACTTTGAATGGGAGCACAAACATACCTTTAAAGCAAGAAGAAAGGTAGAATCAAGATTCTTTCTGAATTCTAGGAGGGAAGATGCTAGAATAAGTGTAGAGTCTGCGTTAGGAATAGTTGAATGGAGGAAGACACTCATGATGCAGGAGGAAAAAGGGGAAATGTCAGTTACATTGCAGTTTTTGGTGAGGGCAAGATAAATAAAAAAGAAGGTGGTTGCTGTGGAATTTAAGGAAGATCAAGGGAACAGGAGGAAGTGCAGAGGTACATTGAAATCACTAGTAATGATCTCGGAAATAGAGATGGGGAAGGCGACCAGGCATTAAGCAGGCATTAAGCAGTTATCAGCACATGAAGGAGTAAGATGGTTTCGGCAGGATGTCTGGCGAGGTCCAAGGGCATGAATGTCATTCAAGCAGTGGTTTTGAAGGAGGTAAAACGTGGTTTGTATGGGGCCGTCTTCACATTCTGAGGTTCTCAGGGTAAAACAGAAGTAATGCCACTCATGACGATTTGTAACAGCCAGATGACTGTCAAGGCAAGAAGGTGAAAGGCAAGTTTAGAGAAAGGGACTGGGATATTTGGTAGTTCACAGTTAAAGGATCATGAATTCAGTGAGCTCAAGGGAAAGTTCTGTGGGAAATCAGAAATAAATTGGTGGCCTTAGAAAGCAGTAGGAAAACGGGGTCATCACAGTGAATGGTTTGTTTATGGGTAAGGACCAAGGAGAGCAGGGGTGTGAGGCATAAACTCTGGGATTCTCTTGTAGGACCACAGGAATAAGGTCAGGTTGGACATCTACTGGTTATGGATGCTCAGGGGGAATGGCAAACAGGGTGATTCAGAGTCCCTCGGGGTGGCTCTCTCAGTCGTGGTAAGGCAGGCAGCAGAGACGGTGTGGGCTGGTGCTGAGGGTGCTGGTAACTCTGAAGCCCTGGAGTTGCGGCAGCACATGGTGCTTCAGTGGCTGCCTCTCCTTACAAAGATGTGCTCATGGCAGAAAGACACTGGCAATAAACGATCGGGCTTCAGATATTCAGCTACGGAATGCTTTCTTCAAATGGGAGTTGATACAAAGGCCCAAGACAAAGAAGAGGACAAAGCAGATACCCTGGGACTGCCCCCAACTCCAGGACTCCAGAGAGAATTCCTCAGATCCTCCCGGGAATCCAAAGGCAGGCTTCATATACCCCTGGACAGTTTGCTCTCTAAACAAACTCTGAATCTCGCATTCAGTGTCGATATTATCCTTGCCATCCTGGCTAGACTCTGCGGCCATGATACATGTGGTGAAGCCTCACTAACTTTGAAAAATGAGGCTAATATGATTCAGTAACAAGACCAAATTATAGAGGTTTTGTTAACAAAATGCAATTTTATTAGTCTCAAGTAGAGAATATATTATACATTGAGCTATAAATGGATATTATTAAGCTAAATGGAATAAGTTTGTGTAAAATTACAGCTCACAATAGGCCTACATAACATGGTGATATATCGCGACCATGTAAATCCTTACGCATAAGGGAAATAATTGCTGTGCTTGAGAAATTGAAGGCAGAAATTAAAGGGTTTTTAATTTATTGAGCTACTATTTGTAGTTTAAAATCTGCCTTAGATGGAAGACCCTAAAGAATCAAAGGTAAAGAAGTTACTGCAATGTTTACTTGATAAACAAAATTATTGGGAGTCTGAAGTGAATAGGACCGGAGGTAATGAAAGACAATTGTATGTTTAGAGCTGGGTCCTTGATGATATGTTAAGTGCATTAAAGCAGAATTGGCAGATGCTGAGTTAAATAAAAGCAGGTAATTTATATGGGTTCAGGGCTCCTTAAAAATCTAATGATTAAAGAAGAGCATATCAAATCTTAATGTGACTATGAATCACCAGGGTACCTTGTAAAAATGCAAATTCTGAGGCATAGGTTTAGAGTGAGATCCGTGAGGCTGAATTTTCTATATGATGCCAGTGCTGCAAGTCCAGGGACCACATGTTGAGTGGAAAGGGACTAACGTGCACCCAAACTTTACACAGAAAGGTGAATGGATGTACTATAGTGTTTTTCATATTGTATATCTTTTATGAGAAGAGAAAGGAAATATTTAACATTGTTTTATTGCAAAATTGTGGAATATGATTTACCTTTACTAAGTAGAATGATCCCTTCATTTCAGCCCCTTGTCTTTTTTCTCATCCACTTTCCCTCAGCACTTAGTAGGTCTCTCATTATAGGGTATTAAGTCATTTACAAGAAGAAATCAACTACAGAATTCCATAACCCAAGTACTCTGTTGCTGGGATGGGGCCTTGCAATCAGCTCTTTTTACATTAAAAAGGAAGAGTCCTCTCTAGGTAAGATTATTTCAGTTTGCTGAATCCTTTAATTAGTGGTTTCAACTAAAAATACTTACACAAAATTTGTGCTTTGTTGTACACAAAATAGGCAAGTATAGAATATCTCAACATATCTGGGCACACAAAAATACCTGTAGCTATGTGAAGTTCCTATAAACACCATGATATTTAGAAAACAAGCAAACAAACAAACAAAAAGTTTAAAGCCAGTAATTGCTTTTCCAATTCATAAACTTGTAGAATTTTAGGCTATGCCAGTCATTAGAGAGTGTGTCATCCAAAACTCTGACTTTTCAGACAAGGGACAGAGATCCTGGTTATACCTTGTGACTATTATCAGAAGAGAAGCTTCCGACAGAGCCAGGATTAGTACTGTTGTATTCAATCTTTCTTTGAAATTTTAAGTGAAAATGTTATCCCTACTGCCTTGATCATAAAGATATCATTTATCTTGTGGACTTTTGACTCATTAAAATCATTATAATATATTTATAAATATATTATCAATGTGGAATACACGAGTTTCATATGCCTGTTTGTGACATTTCCCTTAACTGTTTTCCAGATACTGAAGACTATGTGCCTTGAACTGTGTTAGAATGAGCAGCTCAAAGTTCACTTCCTCTTGGTTGATCTTGTTCATGGTTTGGGGACCATATGAATCTTTATTTCCAAATAGCTTTAACCAAATGGCTGTATCATCCTAGAAAGAGATGTGTTCAGGAGAGGTGTAATGTAGGATCAGTATCACAGACTTACACATCCTCTGATTATTGTTCACATAGGGCACTGAACGTCCCCAGTAATCTGTGAAATATGCAGAAGCCAAGCTCTCCAGCTTGAGCTGCTTGCCACTTAGCCCTGGTGAGTTGGCTGGGTTCCAGCTCAGGTAATTGCATCCTGTCTGCTCAAATTTCCTTTGCAATTTCAATCAGATATGTTAGCCTCCTTAGCATGGCTGCCCAGAATGATAGTTCAGGATTCCCTTACAGCTGCTAAACAGCTGTTGTGCTCAACCCAAGAGGTGACTACCTTTCAGTAGTGGGTAAAATGATTCCTTGTTATTCTTTTTTGCCATCACAGAGGCATTGTGAGGCTTAATTAATTAAAATGTATACAGCTTCCAAGGAGCCAGATAATGGTATAGATAGCAGACGTTCACTATCAAGCATTTTAAAGAGACATGCATCTGATTTCATCTGGAAGTGGATTCTGAGCATGAAATTAGACTATAGGAACCAGACAGCCCTTAAACCATGATCCATCCCATCTAAATTTTAATAAGAAATTTTTAGAAACCAAAAATAGTTGAATTTAATAGTATTTTAATAAGAAAATTTTAGAAACCAACAATGGTTGAATTTAGTAGTATACAGTATTTTGCCTCATGTCATCACTCTAAATGATTTTCAGTCCTAATGAATCAAGCTTGTACTTTGAACTGCATGAATAAGCTTTTCACTGGTGGTTTCACCTTACTAATTACAGATACTAGAAAGGTGTTGACCTTTTGTGTATCATTCCCCAATTTCTGCCATATAAGTTTCTACGTATGCACCTTGCTTATGGAAATGTGTTGCATAAAAACCTACCTGAAAATCTAATTGCTTAATATACTTGTCATTTTATTACATTGCATGATTTTTTTGATAGGCTAGGAATTTGGGAATTGCTGGGAAGTTCTCTTGCCCCACCTGATATTGATGGGGGTCCATTGGTAGTGCTCATCTGGTGACTACCCTGGTCTAGAAAATTCAAGACAACTTTATGTACATGTGCAGTGCCTTGGCAGAGCTCTATGAAAACTGGACACAGTGGAGTCCCTCTTTGCTATCTAGACCTGTTACATGAGCTTTCCAGCAGGGCAAACTATTACACAGAGATTCTGGACACTAAGAGCCAAAAGCAGGAGTTGCCAGTTCTCTTAAATGCTGCATCTGGAAAAGCTACTGAATCCCTTTCATTCTATTTTCTTGGTGAGAGCAATCACAGGCCAGTCCAGATTCAAGGGAAGGAACAATAGGCCCACCTCTTTTTGAGAAGAACGTTAAAGAATTATGAGTCTCTTTAACCCACCAGAATTGCCAAATTACTAAGGTTCTTATCCATGAGAGTTTCAAAGAGATCTGAGCTTTCCATAAGGGACACCCACAATTAAACACTCAGGCATGGAGACAGACTCAATACCATTCTTTTTGCCTTAACATTGTCCTAACATACCTTTGGTAACATAGCAAAATAGTTATTTCCTCAGCATTGGCCCATGCAAAAGGTGATAAGAACAATAATTTCTACTTCTGCTATCTCAAGGAAAAGTATCAAAACCCCAAATAATCATCTCACATAAAATTGCAAATATTAACTATTCCAAGTGCCTGTGAGAGTCCTGCATGATTGAGTAATGGATGGTTCACTCTGCTTAGGCACCATCACTGGCAAAGGTGCAAGACCAAGCCAGGTCTCTCATTTTTCTCTTGTAAAGAAAAACACGTTGCCACAGTTCTTCACTGAAGTTCATTTTTTTTCCTTACACCACTGAGAAGAAAATTCGAATGTTGAGAAGATTCTTTATCATGATTGTGATGGCCATCTCATAAACATATACATGTGTCAAAACTGCACAACCAAAATGAATATGTTTTATTCTTTTAAAAGGAAAAGAAAAATGAAAACTGCATTGTGTGCCTCATTCTTGCCCCCTTTCTGTAAACCTTCATGTCCTTCTCAACCTTGAAGGCTCAACTCGGTTCTCCCAATTTCTTTGAAGGATTTTTCCCACATGTCTAGCACACATTTTCCTCTTATCCATGAACTCATAGAATCTTACAGTCTGTTACATGCATGATCAGAAATCAATCATATTTATACTTTCACCCATCAGAAAGGTTTAATCACCAACCCCGTTGTCTAAGTCTAGGTTAGAATTCATCCTGCTGATATAAAACAAGACAAATGGGAATTATGCTCCAAAGAATTAATAGCATTTCAGAGGAAATTCACTGAGACGTCACTACGTGCCATGCTCTGTGGGCTTCACACTAGGACCTCGTACACATGATCTCATGGATACTCCACTGCAAGCCCAGAGGACTTTATAGATGGCAAAAGTGAATTCTGCAAGATGAAGTCCCTTTGCCCAAGGTCACATTGCTAGTATGTGACAGAGACAGAACTTAAGTCCAGATTTGTCTAACTGCAGAAGCAAAGTGCCTGTCCATTAGGCCCCAATGTCTCTGAATAATTGTATTATATGTATATACTTCTGTGCATGATTATGTGTCTGGCTATAGTCATTCAGAGAAATGTACAGTGACATTTATGTTTCACATCTCATGTATAATGTAAGAAAGGCACAAACGAGGTGCCTAGAGTTGAACTTCTAGAAACAGAAGGATGAACATTGTGGAGTAGGACTATAAGTTGAGATCTTCATTTAAACTCCTTCCAAAGGAATTATGAGTCTGTTACTTAAGACCAAGTAAAGCAAGCAACTGGCAGTCTGATTCTATCATATATCTAATATTTGCTTGTTTGTTGATGGTTTTTATAATTCAATTACTTAACTGTCAATTATTAAAAATAGTAACCAACATTCTTTCATTAGACATTCATATTCATTATCTGTAGAATTTTAAACAGGCCACAGACTCTATAAAACTGAGAATCATAAAGTAAAAATGTACCGGAGCTATAGCTGCCATCCAAAACATGTGCTTACTCTACTAATGAATCCATTCCCTGCCATTCTTCCTCTATTCATCGTCTGAGATGGCTCCACTCACAGTTATCAAAGCACCAATAATGATCACAAAAAATAACATTTTCCAATAAGTTATTTTAATTCTTAACATGGATAAAATAATTTAAGTACAATTACATAAGTCATAAATTAGTATTCCCAGTTGATAATTAAAGATACAGGCAGAAAAGATTAAAAAGTTGTTCTAGCTTAAGTATCTATGAGGAATGGGTCTGTTGTTTCCAATATAAGATGATCATTCTTGAACCTGAGCATATTTAATCAACTATCTCCCAGTACAGGATCTATAGTCTTGGTTCCTAAGATTCTGTGAGGCAAGAGACCTTTCATTTACAGCCTCAGAAAGAAAAGGTATGTAACAAAAAGATAAATGTTAATATTTTTGGATGCCCTAATTTAAATAAGGATTTTTGGCACTTATATGGAGGATCTGGTTTAAGGACAGTCTACCTTATAAATTGAGAGTTTAAATCTGACTGAGTTCTCCTGAGTTTAGCATGTTGAATAGCAAAAAGGGAAGGTGAAAACCAGCAGGTGGAAAGAGTCCAAACTCTCTAATCCAAAATGAGACTCGATTTCTAAATCCCTGCAGGTTTTCTTCCTCTTAGCAGCTGGCTGCCAGGAAGAGAGCACATTCACCATAGTCCTGCACAAGATTTAATGGGGTAATTAAGAAGTATGCTGAAAATTTGGCCCAGGACTTGGTTTTGTTTTTGCTCTGTGGATTTCGTGTTGGTGGAAGCAGTTCAGGCAATCCATCATTTGTGCTTGGCAAAGCCAGTGACAAAGTCAGTTCTTGGAATGCAGTAAGGGACAATGGTACCGAGTGAGGAGTCAGGGTCTGGCAGGAAACTATGGAGGCTTTAGGGACTCTTTGGCTATGGTTAGTGTTCTTCTCAGATAACTATTAGCAGCAAGTGACAACGGAGAATGGAACTGCCATTTCCCCCAGCTGCACAGAGTGTGATTGCATTTATTTATTTTTATTTTTATTTTTTCATGGTTGTTTTTCGGTTTATTCTTTCTATGTCTGTATGAAGTCTCACATTTATAAGAAAACTTCTCATGATATTCATAATGTGACATGAGTGAGAAATGGCATCTTCAGAGTATGTGAATACTATAAGTGAGACAGAACACCTTTGCAAACATTGGAGAGTAATTTATATTTCCTTTTCCCTGAACTGTCTGTTCATTCCATTCAGTAAAGATCTGCAAACTCCTATGGCAAACTAGGCAATGTGTCCACACATGATGATTATGGAATTATAAATTCCACTGCGATGTGTCCGTATCTAGTAAAATTTTAAAGTGATAAATCACAACAATTACACTCCTACATATTTGTCTTACAGATACACTATCATATGCGCAGGATGGGGCAGTTGTAAGATCTTCACTGCAATGTTTTAGGTAAAAAAATAAAAGAAAACAATATCACTATTAAAAGATACCTGGCTAACTAAGCCATGGAAGAGACACCTGCTTCTAACCATGATGGAGTAACTAGAATGAACTAGTTCTCCATCATGAATACCTGGAAAAGTGGGAAAAATACATTAAGAAGCATTTTTCCATGTTGGAAAGCAGCACAAAATGGTAATCTCTCAGAGAAGGGAAACTGGAGAGCTGAGACTTACGATTGCCTTCCCTTCTAACTGGGAATAATTATCTGACCATGGAACAAAGAGCTGGAGTCAAAGCAGGCCACAGCAGTCCTGCCAAGTCGAGGAGGCAAAGGTCAGAATTTTCAGCGGCTGAAATGCCTGGAAACTGCAGGATATAGGGTATCATAGATGAAGGAGGAAATCTGAAAAGGGGGAGTCCCTAAGGATCTATTAAAAAGCTGCATATCCACCTACACTTTCAAATAATAATTGGGAAGTGGGAATTGATATTAAATTGATTAAATTGATATTAAATTGATTAAAGTTATATTAAAAATAGTACCATTTATAAAAGCACAAAAGTCTTGAAACATTTAGGCAAAATACTCCAAATATAAAATGTTGTAGACACAAATCTAAGAATACTTGGAAAACAAAGAAGATATACCACATTAATATAGTGGAAGATTAATTTTGTTACTATGTTAATTTATTTGAGCAATAAATCCAATGTCATTTTGGTCATGCTAGTATGTGAACATACTAAATTTTAGTTTAGTATGTTCACATAAAATTAGTATGCTCATATATAAATGCAAAGGAACTAAAATAACCTATACCAATTTTGATAGAGAAGAACAAAGTTGGAAGCCTGAAATTATCTAGGTTTAAGGTTAATATAAAGCTAAAGTCATCAAGGTATGGATTAAAGGAACAAAACAAAGGAACAAAATATGACACATACCTGTGTATGTGTGTCTATACATGCATATATCACATATAGATATGATACATATATATCACATGAATTGAGATGATCTCTCTCTGTATATATGATCAGCAGACTTTTGACAAAGGGGCTAATATGATACAATTAAGATCCAATTATGATTTTTTCAAAGATTATGCCAAAGCAAATTGATATCCATATGCAAAGAAATAAAGAGGAACAGATAAAATGAAACAGAGTCTATACATCATATTTAAATAAAATTTAGTTCAGAGTAAATTATAGGCCTAAGGATAAAGCCTAAACCATATAACTTTCCATAATATAGGAGAAAATCTTTGTTACTTTGGGTTACACAAAGATTTCTTAGAAAAGAAAAAACATTGTTAGGAGAAAAAAATTGATATTATATTTCATCAAAACTCTTTGAAAAATGCGATGAAGAAAATGAAAAGACAAGTCACAGACTAGCAAAAACAACATTTGAAGAACATCTGATAAGTATCTGGCACACAGTATATGTATAAGGAACTATCACAGCTCAATAATAAGCAAACCATCTAATTCTATTCAAGAGGAAAACAGAAATACTTTCAATAAATAGTGCTGGATCAACTGCATGTTGATAGAGAAGGGAGGAAAACTAGCTCTTACCTCACATCATATGCAAAACTTGAAAGATGACATGGACTTCATATGTCATATGTAAAACTTCTAGAACAAAGCATAGGGAAAAACATCTTCGCAACTTTAAGTGTATAAAGATTTCTAAGAACCCCAAAGGACACAGAAAAGTGGTAGTTTGAACCTCATTAGAATTAACAGCTTTTGTCTTTGAAAAACTCTGCAGTAAACAGAAATGTAACATCTCTCACCCCCAAAATATGGAAAGGGGTTTTGCAGTTTATCATAAAGGTAAACATATAAGTACTCTGTTGCCCTGATATTCCATGGAATAGGCCATCGAAAACCCATGTTTATACAAGATTAGTGTAAGAATGTTTATGGCAGATTCATGATAGCCAAAACCTGTGAAAATTAAGTGCTCATTGATGGCTGAATGAGTTAAAAATTATACATAAATAAATAAATTATGCTACATAATCTCCATATAGCTAATATAGATGGTCTATTAATACAATGGGATACTAGTTGAAAACAAGAAAAAAGGGAAAATAGTTTAATCCCAAAAGTATGATGCTCAGTGAAAGATGTCATACAAAAACTAGCACATAATCAAAGATTATAGATATGCAAATTTCTGTAAAATGCAAATAAATTTACGATGGATGTGGATCATTGGTTGCCTAGGGGTGGGGTTGGAGGGAAAGATAAATTATAAACAGGCACAAGGATGCTCATGATGGACATATTTATTATTTAAATGTGATGAAGCCTTCACAGGCATATACTTAGTTTGAAAATTTTCAAATTGTACGTTCTATATATGTGCAGTTTATTGAACTTCAATTATGCCTCCGTAAAGTAGTTTAAACAATTATATGTCCCACAAAGCATGTCTTCCAGCCAAGACTTGGCTGTGAACCAACAGTTTGAATTCTCAGATGTCATGATTACCATAAAAACAAGAAGGACACCATGAAATAATTAGGATTCAGTCACTGAATGATCCAAGCCGAGTTACCTGTGAGAGACTGAGAGAAAAGGGGGGCTTTCCCTTCTAGGTCTTTTAGGACTGAGGAATTCAGCTCTGCAGGACTGCTCTGCTGAGGCTGATGGTATTAACCCATCTTGCCAAAAGGCATCCAGATCTGGTTTCCCAGATCTGGGTCCTGCAAAGTCAAGGGGCTTCTCAGGCTCAGGACTCAGTTTCTTGGGATTCTAGAAGACTTTCTATCTGGGTCCCTGCTGTTGTCAGCCGCAGCATGAGAGTTCACAGTGGTGGTCAATAGACAAATGACTCTCAGGACTCCCCTGATTTCAAGGTAAAGTAAATCTCTTAAGGAATATAGTAGCCAGTCCCTGAGTATCAAGATGAATTTATCATATCTGGGATAGAAGGAAAATAGTTCTAACTGCACTTTTAAATTTTTAATTCCAGTGTCCACTTAGAGGTCTTTCTGTCATGGGTTTTCACCTTGTGGAGCTAGTTTCCTGGCCCAGGGCTTTCATGAAGCCATATCTGATAGCTGGGCAGAAATCCAGGAAGTGCCAAGGAAGCAGAGAATCAGCTCCCCCTGATAGAGGAGTGGAGCATGCAATGCAGACTGGTCCCCATCCCTCAGGCATGTGCCTAGCCCTGGCACAGAGAACAGCCAGCTGTAGAGGCTTTGACCCTTTCTCTACCAACAGAATCCACGCCAGTTTGTGGAACAAAAGAGGATTTAATCTCCTCTGTCACTGGCAACGAGATTAGCAGGTACCTCCAATAAAGGTCCTCATGTTTAGCTTCAAGTCATCTTCCTGACTATTGTTATTCTCCAGAAAAAGCATTTCATTGCACCTTAAGTAGGACAGGCCATTTAACTTCTCAGCACCCCATTTTCCAGTGATTCATTCATTTACTCTTTCAATAAGCGGTCAATTTAAACCTCCTATGTAGAGGTCACTCATGTACTTTTGGTAGGAATAAGATTAAATCTAGGTTTGCTAGAGAACAGGACTTTCTTCTTTCATTATATCATTCATGATATCAGAGACCAGGACAATTCTTTGTTCTTTACATCATTAGTAATATAAACTATCTTGTTTTGAACCACTATTGAACATGAACTCCCTTATATACATTATTCCTTTCCTCAAAAGGCAAGTTAGATATTATAATAAGCATTGCACAGTTGCCAAAACAAAGGTTAAACAATTTGCCCAAGGCCTCCAGCTTCATAACTGTCCAAGTTGGAATCAGAAAACAGTAATACCTCAAACTCAGTCGCTTTCCATTCTAGCAGGCAGCTCAGTAGACACCCCAGGCTGTTTCAGTGAGTTTAATATCATGAAGTTTAGCACTTCAGCAAAAATGTTCACATCTCCTATCTCTGGCACATTTTATAGAGAATTACAATAGTAGGTGATGTGCAACTACACAGGGCCTGGGTCTAGTTTGGGTTCAGTAATCAATTTTGTTTGTTATAAGAAGATAATTTGCTAAATGCACAGGAATCTGATCCCTAAAGAAGGATTCTGCCTCATTATCTAAAAATCAAAATAGGTCCCAGAAAAAAGAGTTGGAATTGGGCGTGACGTTTTATTTATTTCTCAATATCTGTTGCTCACTTGGTGCCAGTGTGGTTCTAAGCGCCAAAGATAAGACCATGGTTAAGATCAGCAGAATTCCAGTTAGATTGGTGGTGACAATGGTTCAGATCGCTAGCTGGGAGGAAAACAGGCACACCAGCCATGAGGAGGTCAGCTTTGGTGGCACAAAGTTTGAGCTATCAATGGCAATGAAGAGGCCATTTCCAGGAGAAGCAGGGGTGTGTGGCACTAGCTGACAAATCAATCATTTCAATCTTCAGGAATTTCTTGAGTTCATTGATGTCAAGTTGATAGCTGAAAATTAGCCACAGTGGATACACTTCTACCAGGGGAACTGGGACACTTCATATCAGGGATCCTGTTCCTTCTTCCCATGAGAGCTGGTTGTTAGATATCTACCAGCACATCACTGAGTAAAGGAGAAGAGGATTGGGTGTGCAAACCAGGAAAAAAGATTCTGTCCTCTTTGTATTCTAAATTCTGTTTTTAAAATCAGAATACAGATGGTAGCCAATGCCTTGGGATGGATGCAGCAGCCTAGGAGAGAGTAATTAAAACAGAGAACTAAGAAAAGAAATTAAGAACAAAAGCCGTAATGGTAAGTAGAGGAAAACCCTTAAAAGAGATTGGAATAAATCTAGTCTGAAGTATCAGGAAGGAGTTTCACAAAAGAGGGGTGATAATCTTCAAAAACTTACCTGAAATTTGGAAAGTGTCCAGGCAAATTACTGATTTACTTGGACAAAGCATTTTCTAAGAGTGAGGGGCAATGAAGCCAGAACAGAAAGGTGAAGGGTGGGTGGGAACCAAGGTGGAGGAAACAAGGACCAGAGAGCTCATGTCTGGTGACTAGCAACTTTCCCTTCTGAAAAGAGGAAAGGTAGGTATTCTTTTTCCAAGCCTTGGTCCTTGGATTGCTGTCTTCTTTTCTTTGTACAGGATATACACTTGTTAGCACATTCCTTTTTCACTTGGGACATGAAGAAGGCAACAGCTTTAGCTCTGCTGAGCAGCTCTACTCTCCTGAGATTGATGGTACCCAAATCATTGAACCTGGAAGTTCAACTGCTTATCGTTTAGGATGGGTTTTTCTCCAGATGGCTAATTTAATTTCCCACATGTTGAGTTTTTCCTAGCTTTCTTCTCCGAGAGCAATCTAAATTTCATGCTTAGGGAGTGCCTTGCTCTTACCCTGTGATCATATGCTCCAAGAGGGAATATTTTCTCTGCTCATTTTTAATTCATAAAAGTTACAGCAGGCTTGTGGGAGAGGAGGAAGAAGAGAAGAGTACACAATTCACACTCCCTGTCAGGCAGTAACTGTCCCATTCCATCTCAGAGAGCTGCCTCATCCACAGGCAAACTGGAGAGCTGGTCAAGCTCTCTGTCATGGTTCTTCATTCTTAAGGTATCAGCCAACTGGGCTGCAGATGGACAATCACTAAGTAGAGTGATTTTCTGGCTCAAAAAAAGCTAGAATAATCAGATTGCCTATCCCTTAAGCCTCCCGCAAGGACTCTTAACTTGAATCTTTCCATTTGTGGGAGTGGGGCCTGGAAGGAAATTAAAATTAGAGGAGAGTGGACAGGCAGGCAGAGAAAATCAGAGGAGAGATGACCACATGGTTCCTAAGATGTAGAAAGTGTTTGAGGCTATAACTGAGTCTCACAAAAACTGGAACTAACTAACTTCCTTCCTTCCTTTCCTAAGGATTGAAACCTGGGGTATTTTAACACTAAGCCACATCCCCAGCCTGTTTGTAAATTTTATTTAGAGACAGGTCCTTGCTAAGTTGCTAAGGTTAGCGTTGAATTTGCCATCCTCCTGCCTCAGCCTCCAGAGCTGCTGGGATTACAGGCACGTACCACCAAGCCCAGCAAAAACTGGAACTTGAAACAGGAAAGTTCAAGGTCTCAAAGTCACAGTTCATTACAACAATAACAACAACAACATAATAGGCTCTAATTAGCCCTAATTAACACAGACATGAATTTTATCCAAGAAACTATCTTTTCATTATTATAACTTCATTCCTACTACAAACATTTAATAAATACCTATCCTATACCAAATGGATAGAGAATAAAGTCCTAACTTTCTTGTCCTTAAATAATTCTCAGAGTCAAAAATAGGAAAGAGAAGTAAAGGGTCATTGGAAAAAGGGAGAAAACAAAGGAAAGTTAGAAACACAGCAAAAGTCAAAATTTGTCGGGGAACATTCCTGCAACCCCTGAAGGGCAGCTGGACTTCCTATCAGTACCTGGAAGGAAACTCAGACTCAAATAGCTGGCCACAGGATTCTTGTAGCTTATCTTTGTTTATCACCATTGATTCATTGTGTCAGAAAGTCTAGATGTTTTAGCCTATTTCACAGGCTTCTTGGTTTCTCTCTTCTAGAAGGCCACACTCTAAACACTATTTCTTGATTTTACCAAGAGAAATATCTTGGCTTGGCTAATTCATAAAAAATACAAACCTATTTTTCTTTACTAAGAGCCCCAAACCAAATAACAAGCATAAAGTGCCCAGATTAGCATTTGATAAATGGGAGCTAGGTGAGATGAAAGTATTACCATACATAATCCTCAATTAGTACATGGATAGTTTACTACTATTACGTACATTTTGAGATGAAAGGAAGCTAAGGGTTAGTGAGGTTACCTGTTACCAGATAACACCCAGCTCTCTTTCCATGATTTTTGCTAGTATGCTATGTGGAAGGCATCAAACAGAAGGTTTCTTATCCAAACTAACCCAAATAGTCAAAAACAGCAAGCTCATCCACAGTCTGTTTCACTTTTACTGATCGGCCTCAGAGTCACTATGCTCTTCAGGAAGAACAATACAAAGAATAAAAGGGAACATACAAACAGATCTTCAATGTCCTCATCTATTTAACATTAAGGCACCAGATAATTACTTCTGTACATGCACACAAAAAAATGTGGTATATGTGTGTATGAATATGTATTCAAATCTATTTTCTAAAAAAAACTAGTTAAAAGGGAGAGAGAAGAAGGAAGGAAGAAATCTAAGGACTTACAGCAATAGTTAGAAATAGTGAACTGATCCTATTTAATTAGTAATAATCGAATAAGGTAAAATGTCAGTATTTGGCAAACAGAGATGTTGAAAACTTTTAATTAGCAAGAAATTCTTGCCAGTTGTGGCTCATACCTCCTCCCACCGGGCGAGGCCTCCATACAACAATTTGCACAGTAATGGAAATAGAGAGTTAAATAATGAAGCAGTTCTCCAGCTTTGGGGAAGAAAGCAGGGCAGCCTTTTAAAGTATTCACTTAGTGTTGACTAGCGGGAGGAAGGAGAAAAAAATATATAGGTCTTCCATTCACACACCAGATGTTCCCATTAAACAATTACTTTCAAGGAGGCTTGGCTCATGTGGATGATAATTGTTGCTGAGTTTGGGAGTTTAACAGCCTCAGAAGAAAATTCCTGGGTGAGAGAGAGTTAGCTATAGCTGTGGTAGGCTCATGGGGTTCTAGTCTTGGGGGAGCTCCACTGGGTTATGGTCTTATGGGTGAAAGAACCCCACTCCTACGTTAGAAAAGCTTGGAGCTTTGTACTGGTTTGCTGCTGGGACTAGGGAACCCAGGTGGACACATTTGTGAGTGGTCAAGGGAGCTGACTTCCCTGGTCTTGGATTCGTTCTATGGAAGAGGAAGTAGACGGCCTTCCTACATACCTTCTATCTGCAGGGACCCTCTTAATCACAGTGATGAGAATGTGAGCTGGCCACCATTGGATGGCTTCTTAGGTCAGGTTTCCTAGAAGCAGGACCTGATCCAGGGATCTGGGTCATGCGTGGCATTTATTTAAGGATTTCTCCAAGGAAAAGAGGGAAAGCAGATGAAAAGAGGGAGGACCCAGAATGTAATCTCAGATAAAGTTCAGATTTGTTTTGATTATGGGGGGCTCCAACAACTTGCCCTGTTCAGGGTTTTGGTGTTACTTCTGGGAGAGATGGGGTCTCCTCTGGGGAAGAAGCTCTGAGATATCATCAGCCTGCTCCACAGACTCTGGTGTTGGCTGTACCCCTGCAAAGTGTGAACATAGGTGGAAGGAGAAGCCAGGAAATTGCTTTCCTCTCTGCTCCTTGTTGAGACAGTTGTGAGCCAGCATATTAAATTCACTGCAGAGTATGTTATCTCACTTGATACACACAATGACCTGATAAGATAGGCAGGGCAGACACTGTTTCTTTGTGCAGACTCCTATTTTCTAGGGGAGTGAATGTGCTCAGAGCCATTGGTTTCCGAGCCTAAGGAAGTCAGATCCTGTGAAAAGAGTTGGAACTAGAACCGAGGACATCTTGACTTCAAGTTTCACATCCTCTCCGCTATTGCTCTCATTCTTTCACCTGATAAAAGCTGAGAAAAGTCAAATGGTGACTGCAAACCTAGAGGTGGATGAACCTGCAAATGCCATAGGAGGGAGGGAAGGTAAGCGGTGAAGGGGGCTCCTCACGAAAGGCTCTGTGGGGAGCCACATCTGAGCTGGGTCTAGTCTGTGGTGGTTTGGATGTAGGTTGATGGGAGGTGAGAACTTTCCAGGCTCAGGCTGACCAGAGACATCTAGGCATGGCAGGCAGAGTGGGGCTGGTTCTGTATAAACAAAGGTAAGCTGTGTGTCTGTGTAGGCAAGAAGATTCTGGACTGCTTCAGCCCGTCTCTCCTCTCACTCATCTCTACCTGCATTTCTCTCCATCTGTCCACCCAAAGCTGTCTCTGGTTTCTAAATCAGACTTCAGTTTCTGGTTATATTAACTCTTCATTCCTCCATTAGATGAAGATCAGTGAAACCTTTTAAACTCAATATGCATTTTATTTTTTTAAATTATTTTTAAATTTTTTACAGACTGCATTTTGATTCATTATACAAAAATGGGGCACATCATTTCATTTCTATGGTTGTGCACAATGTAGATTCATTCCATTCATGTAATCATACATGTACATAGGGTAAAGATGTCTGTCTCATTCCACCATTTTTCATACCCCTCCCTCTCATTTCCTTCTATATAATCTAAATTTCCTCCATTCTTCTCTTACCCCCTACACTCCCACCCCCATTATATATCATCGTCCACTTATCAGGGAAAACATTCAACCTTTAGTTTTTTGGGGATTGGCTATGAAGCAACAGTAGAGATTCATTGAAAGAAGATGGCTTAGGAAAGACCAAGGTATTTGAATTCTCCACTCTTATCTCAAATACCCTTATCCATAAGGTTCCTATGAGTTAGTTCCAAAGGGAAAGAGGAAAACAAATGGCCAGTCCCTCGTTCCTAGGACCTGGGTCACAAACTCTAATGCAGCATGTTTTGAGAAATCTGAATGAAGCACATGACCCAACCTGGATACTTGTGAGGCGTCTTTGCCAATCTCCCCTCTCCAGTAAGCCCTGATAAAAATCACAGGGTAGAATGACTCAGTCTATTTCATAACAAAATGGAAAGCTGCAAGACTGCATCTAAAAGAAAACTCCCTTCTTTTCTGAGGGATGGCCCCATCACTGCAGTGCAGTGGCCCCAATAACTAGCAAAGTGATCCCAATCCATGCCCTGGAATCTAAGAAATCAGATCCCTCTCTTTTCTCCCTCAGTTAGAAGTGGTGGTGGGAGAATTGGTAGATTTCTTAATAATAGGCCACTAGGTTTGTGGGATTAAAGAGCTTGTATATATTAAGAAACCCAAAGCTAATAATTTATAAAATGAAAACCAGGAATGCAAACCCATAACAGACAGCCCAGATTCACTCTAGAGAGAGGACTGGGAAATAGATCTGGTATGTTTTAGAGAGGGAAAAAAGTCAAAGAAAGCAATGGGTCAGGTTCCTGACAGTGGAGGTTGCTAGTTAAGGAATGGGGTGGGGGAGGGGGAATGAATGATATGGGCTCCCATACAATTGCACTGCTTAACTCAATTTCTGGCCTCATGTTTTCTTATTTGTTTTGTCTTTTATTTTTCAGGTATAGGTTTGTGTAAAGGGTTAAAGATAGATATACCCAACCAGAGATGATGAAAATGGCTGCTTTCTTGTTTGGAAAAGAATCTTTGCAGATATAGTTAAGGATCTTGAGCCAAGATCACTGTGGATTAACTGGGTAGGCCCTAAGTCCCAGACACATGTCCTTAGAAGGAAGGGGAGAACACACTGAGAAGGTGATGCATTGACTACCAAGGAACACCAAGAATGACCATCATCAGCCAGAACCTAGGAGAGAAACACGGAATGGGTTCCCCACCCCCAGAGTCTCCAGAAGGAGCCAAGCCTACCAACTCCTTAATATGGGACTCCATCCTCTAGCATTGTGAGAGAATAAATGTCTATGGTTTTAAGCTGCCCATGTTAGGTGATTTGTTATAGCAGCCCTAAGAAACTGATACATTCTGTTAGTTCCTTGGAAACATGTTCTGAGAGTAACAGTGTGGAAGCACAAACCACCAGGCTGCCCCCAGGTCAGGTACCTCAGCTATCAGGAAAGAAGGCCACCAATCAGCACACTAGGCTGTGCTGGAACTTAGGAGCTCCCACAGTCTCCTGAGGCCAGTGTCCCCACACAGGAGCTTCTGCCCTGGGCCCATCAGGTGGTATCATACTTCAAAAACATTGTGTTAAGCCCAAATCAAGCACAACTCAGAGCCCCTGGGGTACAAGTTGAAATGACAGAACTGCTCTTCTTTTTGGCAAAAGTCTTTTATCAAGCATTACAGGGTATATTTTCAATCATTCCCATATCACAATGAAGAGACAAACCTGTTAGAATGTGTTCATTGAGAAAGGGGAAAAAGAAAAAAAGAAGTAAAAGAAAAAGAAAGAAGCCAAATGTAGGACTCTGAGGCTTGGTGCACCCAGGGACTAGCTGAGGCTTTGAGTATCCATGAATCTTAGCAGTTAGGCAACGAAATGTAATTCAATCTTTTTAACTTCATGATATATATTCATGTCAGTGGGTTTAAGATAAGGAAAAGACTTTAATGAAAAATGAAACTTCTGGTGAATAAGTTGGAGAACGTTGAATAATATACAAATATTTCTTTCCCCTCTGTCAGAGAGATTCCAAGCCCTGCCATTCTTTCATACAGAAACTAATTGAGAGGGGGAAAGAAAAGAAACAGTGATACCTACAGTAGGAAGAGGGAGGAGTGGATGGGGTGGGGGAAGAGGCCAGGCAGAAAGGAGGGAGGAGAAAAGACCCCAGCATGTAATAATGGAAGGATCCTAAAAGATGCCAGGAAATTGGCACATAGTTGATAATAACCATAATAACAAAGCTAATGATAGGCTCTGGCAGAGGGAGGACCTTGCCTGGTCTTATATTTGTTGTAAAGAAAAGGAGCAGCTCAGCTGGCAGGGTTGGCTGCATTTAGTAATTCAGCATTCATCTTCCAAAAGCCCACCAGCCACGTCACAGGCCTGGCCTCTTGTCTCCCACACTGTCCCAACCCTAATTTTGCTTCTACAAAATTATTGGTATTGCAGCTCTTCTCTGAAGCTTGACAAAAGAACAGGTGTAGACATTAGTGGGGTGGTGGGATTGGTGGAGGGGCTGTCTTTTCTATATTTGTCTCATTGTTTCCTCCCAAAGAGTGGGGAGGCACAACTGGATTGTTGGAGGGGTTCAAGTAGGGTCCATGTAGCTGAGGGGGCTAAGAGGAAGCCTTGGGACCTGAGCCTTCCTATGATTCTGCCCTGGCCAGGACTTGCTATGCTGTGCCATACAGATGTTCTAGAAGAGCAGATGCAAGGTGAGGTGGAAGGAGTTATGCTGAACCCATCATATTCCAGATACTATACAGTCATTATTTCATTTTCTTTACAAAAACAAGAGAGAAAGTTGAGTCTTGGCAGGGGAAGAGATTTTCCCAAACTCATCCAGCTAATAAATGTAGAGACTGGAATAGATCCAGGTCTGCAAGCCCTTCAAAACCCCAATGCTTGTTACAACATCCTGCCCATGCCCCTAAATGAGTCTGGGGTGGGAAGTAATAATGTTAATTCTGAGAACTCAGAGTAGGAGAGATGCCATTTGAAGGAAAGAAAATAGCCAACACATCAATAAATGCTCATTAAAAGTATAGTCTGTAAAGGGAAACTTGTTTAGAGAGGATAATCCTTTTGTAAAGCATAGGGCTAGTGTGAGTCAGCTCACCTTCCATGTGGTATCTTCCCTGGGCGATACCCCAGGTCCATGGGTCCAGAGTTCCAAATCGCAATCTCTAGCCATTACCTTATATCAGAGCATCAGGTAGGTGATAAAGCTCGGGAAAGAAATTGGTGGGACGTTTCCCCTCTGTTTGAAATGTTTCCTCAGCACCAGGAATGCCTTCCTCCAATACAGTTCCTTCACCTCACAGTTCATGCAGAATCTCCTGCCATGTCTGATAACCATTTAAAGCCTTAATTGGTGTTGTTCTGTTCCGTTGGTTAACAATAGCAAATTACTTATGGATGAGACACTGCCAACAAAATTGCTAAACAAAAAGTTTTTCTACTTTTGTGAAAAGAAGAAGACAAAAGAGTAGCAGAGAGCTACATAGGAGTCATTTCCTTTGCCAAGAATCTTGAGTAATGATTTCCTATATCTTTAATACTCATTGTGAAGGACTTAAGTAATTACAATTTCTTTTTCCATTTATAGAGTCCAATAAGCCATTCTCTAGCAGATATCAAGCTACCACAAGTCTTATTTGGAATTACTGTCCATCGTTGACCTGTGGATGTTCCTTTTCCAACTATGGTTAATAATCAGTATTGCAGAACAATCTCATTACATTTTTTAAAGTTTATTAAAAGGGACTCTCTAGCAATATACCCGGAAATCCACTAGACTTGAGTACCATTATGGACATTTGATGTGAATGTTACTCTCCCCCCTCATAATTATGAAACCAATAAGTACTCATTCTAAAAACTTGAAGCAATATAGAAAATACAAATGTTCTTGCAGACTAAAGGTCACTAAATCCAAAACCTGATTTTTAATTTATTTCATATAGTTAGTTGTCTTTCCAGCTTGTTTTGACCATTTCTCCTTCCCATCCAACCTCCAGTTCTGCCACTTTTCCCACTTTCAGAACTCCATCATTTTGCCTAAGGGAAAGATTCATTCTAGATGGAAAAAAATGTGAGAAGATGCCAACATTTTAATGACTTGTGTAAATATAATTTCCTTTGCAAATTCCTCTTTAACTTTCACTGCTACCCTTTCCCTGCAGGAAAAAAAATGACTGTTCTCCCCTATTCTGTTACCTTTTTTTAAAATTATCAAAACAGTTTGTGCCTTGAAAGAGTAGAAATGTGATAGAATATTGAAGAATTAGTTACAAAAATGTTCCTTAAATTATAATTCACCAAGCCAAGAATGGGATCCTATATTCAACATCTGAAATTCCAAAGCCAGCACAGAACCAGGTCTTTAATTTCATTTCTTAGTTTAGGCTCAATAAATATTAAAAGAATAGTGATTTTTAAAAAAAAATTCCCTGAAGAGTTTTGTAGCAGACATCCAGTGTTCTGCATCCATTTCATCTTTCTAACCATTGACTTATTTTCTTTGGTGATTTTAGGAAGGGGTGAATAAATTTCCCCTTTGTTAGGTAGTTGTTTTAGTCAGCTTTTTCACTGCTGCAACTAAAAGACCCGACGAGCACAATTGTAGAGGAGAAAACTTTTATTTAAGGGCTCACAGTTTTAGAGGTCTTAGTCTGTAGAAGACCACTCCATTTCTTGGGGCTCAAGATGAGGCAGAACATCATGGCGGAAGAGTGTGGCTGAGGAAATCAGCTCACATCATGATCAGGAAGCAGAGACTCTACTCTCCTGATACAAAAATATACCCCATAGCCATGCCCCCAGTGAACCATTCCCTCCAGCCACACCCCACCTACCTCCAGTTACAACTCAGTTAATCCCATCAGGGATGAATTCACTGATTATAACTTGATCATTTCTCCAATAAAACTCATGCATGAGCTTTTGGGGGACACCTCACATCCAAAGCGTAACAGTAGTCTAAAAAGTCTAGTAAATCCAAAAGTGTTTACCCACTTACACTTCAAAAACCAAAGTGGTATTTAGGGGTTTCTTCTCCCAGATCCTTTTCTTCATTGTTTAGCGTGGAGATCGGATGACCCGGGTCATCAGCTGATCCTGTGATGTTGGCAAAAGCCAAGTCAGGGAATATTCCTTGCCAGAAGCGAGGATGTTATCAGCCTTGACTCTCGACTCTGACACTCATGCTTATAAGACGTCCCAGGACAACGGGTTTTCTGAGAGTGGCACAATGTTCCTAGCATTGCAATGATAGGATCACTGCACAAAATGTTTCTAACTCTGCAACTTTTTAGTGCACGAAGAAGCCTCTGACAACTCACAAGCCTTGAACAATTTACAATGCCCCCAAAGTTTAACATCCTGATTATGAGACCCTAAATGATAAACTTGCAGAGCTAGTTCTGCGCCACTGTTACTCCACAGAGTGCAGTGTCCCCCTTGACCCCAGTTTTGCTTGAAGAGGTCTTTGTGTTTTCTTCGTCTCTGTGTTTTTCTCCATCTCCAGTCGCCCCTACTTGAGATTCCTTTGTCGATGCTGCCCAGGTCAAGGTCATTTGGTTTGCTAATACTGCCATAACAATGGACCACAGATTGAGTCACTTAACAGAAATGTATTTTTTTCTCATTTCTGGAAGTTAAAGTTTAAAATTCAAAGTGCCAGCAGGTTTTTTTCTACTGAGACCTCTCCTTGGCTTGTAGATGGCCCAATTCTCTTTGTGTCTTCAAGCAGTTATCCCTCTGTGTCTGTCTATATCCTAATTTGTTCTTCTTATAAGGATTCCAGTCATTGGATTGGGACCTGCCCGCATCACCTCATTTTAATTGAATCCCTTCTTTTAAGGCTCATTCTTCAAATATAGTTCCATTATGAGATACTGGGGTTTATGAACTTGAAAGTGGGAAATGGGGGGAGACACAGTTCAGCCCATCACATTGACTCTACTACTGAGTAAGCAGGTAACCTAAAAACTACTGATTGGGGAACTTATATGGAATTTTAGGTCTTCAGTAGCATAATAATAGAAGAGATAATTGGAGTTCCCTCATCTCAGAGGAGGCCTCTGACAAAATACTGTCTACCAGGAAAATATTCCCAATCTTCCTGAGTTTCATCTTTTCCAAATTGACTTAATTCTTTCCTCTTTCATAGCCCAGTTCTCCAAACTTGACTTTATCCCACAAGCTCCTAAGAACCTTCTCACAAATTCCTTTATGCTTGAATTAATCAAGGTCAGTGTCTGTTTTCTGCTATTAAGAACCTTAATGGATATGGTATTTTAAATATCCTTTAAAAACCCATCTGAACTCTGCTCACTGGTTCTGATGGTAGGAGCTCACCACTCCCATAAGAGGCCTTCATATGACATCCAAGCTGATGGAGGAGTCCCATAAACAGAGCTGTTGGCCTCAGGGAATTGAATGCCCATCCATGGGCCAGGATTTGAAAAGGGAAAAACAATCATAAGCATATGGAGTACAATCTCTGACTTGGAAAAATGCTTCCTCTGGGTTTTAAGTTAGACTGACCATGCAACCTGGTTTTCTTGAAACACTCCTTTCCCCATGCTAGTTTTCCCAAATCAATTGTTTCTAGGGCTCTCTTCAGCCCATCTGTGTCCCCTTTAGATAATAATTTGTATGATTAACCTATTTTAAGTGTATCTTGATGATTGATGTATCCCCAAGGTCCAGAATACAGCCTAACAAAGAGTAGGTATTTAATAAATATTTGTTAAAAATGAAGGAAGGAAGGAAAGCAACCTTGACCCATTATTAGCTATAGATGCATATTTAATTATTACTTTTTCTTTCATATGAGCTAGGAGGTTTGGGAAAGACAGCACTCTGGACAGCTCCTGTGTAGAAAAGAGCTAAGTGTTTGGAGACCCACCATGCTTCTGTACTACCAGTGGAAATGGTGGGTGCTTGTTACAAAAGGATGCATTTCAAGGCAAGGTGTGAAGCCCACCTGTTGTTAGAAAGTCTGCCAAGATCTGAGCTCCACTGTGCTCGGTTCTTTCTCTCCCTACCTGCCCTTCCCATGCCTCTTGCCTGGCTGAGGCTCCAACTTGATCAGTAAGCAACCAACATACCACTAATTAGGAGGCACAAGGCATAGCTGAGGATGATTAGCTCATGATGAGCACACGCTGCCTCCAGTTGCCTTGTTACCATTATAAATAGATTAGAAATCTGGGGAGCATCTGTATTTTCCCCTCACAGAGGAGAATCTGAAATTGACATGTCAAAATGAGAATGTGTGGAATGGAGCTTTGTAATTGACAAAGATTAACTTTATTTCTCTAGATCCACCTCTCCCTTGGTCTTTGCTTGCTGCCCCTCCCTTGCAAAGTTCCAGCTGTTGATGGAAGGAACCCAGAAATTCTCTAATTGAACCATAAGATTTTGGAAGGACTGTAAGGAAACCGTTTTGGCACTCCAAGGACCAGGTGTGTTGTTTATGGAGGCAATTATATGCTTCCCAGGTGATGCTACCTGGAAACCAAAAAGGACAGATTGGTGACAAGAACAATCCTGTTTTCTCTAGTTGGCTGACTTAGCTGCCTCCTTTCTCTGCTAATCCACCGTGGTTGGACAGAGGGTTAATTGCAGCCAGCTTTTGGGACACTGACAGCAATAACCCTTTGCAAGTGAGAGGAAATGAGCAACAAAAGATGCTGTATCTTAGGAAGAGTCTTCTGGGATGGGCCCTGGGGAGAAGAAGTAGAAGCTTCTTGGTGGTACAAAATCCCTGGAGCCCAGTGCCCTTCTGCACATGGGACATTTTGGACATAAGTACTTCAGTGAAAGAAGTCTCTATTCTTTGGGGACCAGACACCTGATCTTCTCAGGAGCAAATCATGAGGGTCCCACTTTATTTGGTTCATTTCTAGTAGCTGCAAACAGCATCGTTCCCCAGAGACTAAGCTGCAATGACAGATAGCATGTGTGCCTGTCATGATCAATTTTCCTGTCCTCACTGACATTTTGAAGAGAATCTGCATTTTGCATGCAGTCCCTGGAGCAGCTCTCCTTGACTGTGACCAAGCTGAAGGCTCTCTGGAACTGGGTCTTCAGCTCCCCTGAGTGTCTAGTAGGTGTATGCCTACAAATAATTATTTTATCAGATAGTTTTTCAATGAGAGTGCACAAAGGAACCCAAGTCAGTGAACCTCAGAGAAGCTCTGAGAGACTTCAGAACCTGGAAATGCATGTCATCACAAAAGCATTGCTTGAGAAGCGGGAGTAAATGGGAAGCAAGTTAGGCTTAGAAACATCTGAGCCAATAAGCCTGGATGGGCAAGGTCAAACCCATTAGCAAGGTTGTATACAGGGTAGCCCCAAGTGGGAGAGTGAGCATGTTTCAGAGACTGAGAGCCTTCAGTTTTATGGGGCATTCCTGGCAGCCTGGAAGATAGGAGCCCATCTCTTGTCCCCTCCATACAACCCAAGCAAAATTAGACCAGTTACATTAGGAAAGAAAGCAAAAGAAGAAGCACTGGTGTTTGGGATCCATGTGTAAGAATTTTAACCAAAATTCTCTTCCTTGAAAGGGAGCTGGAATATCTCTCCAATCATTCTGATTTACTTGCCTCCCTGGGGATACATCCCTAAGAGGGAGGCTGATTGCAACATTTTTAAACTTGAGGTGAGATACTGTGTTGTAGGAACAAGGAGATGGTGCAACAGACCAAGAGCTTTTCAGAACCAATTCATTATTTCTGTGTGTTTACCCAAACGGTTTCATTTCATCTGGGTTCCAGCCCTGTGAAATAGATGTTATTATAGTCAGTTTATAAATAGAGAAATGGACCCTGAAGATGTCATTTTACCCTCTGGGACTCAGATAATTAAAAAGTTGTGGATTCTAGTATTATTGAAATTTTAGTTTCCAAGTGAATGAAACTCCTGCAGAGGTTTTGTGCCTTAAAAAAAATACAATGTTCCATTGTTTCCTCTCTGAATGAACTTGTATCTCGTCATGATATATGATCTGAAAACACAGTGTTAACTCTAAAAATTAAAAAAAGTAATTGAAGTAGGTTTAGAAGTCACCAACATGTGGTAGAACTTTGGGAGGTGATTGTTGGGCTACATGTGGTCCCCTTGGCAATACTGCTGGGACCGACAAGTGAATTTGGCAGCACCTAGTACATGTTAGGATAACGCAGTCCCATTGTGTGCATGTGCTTTCTGGCCATCTTCCCTGTGGGCAATGTCAATTGCTTTCAAAGGCGGGCAGCCCAGTACATGAAGCGGGCTCAGCGACTGTCTGTTGAGCAGCCTATTTTCGGTGCAGAGGGAGAAGCAGAAGCATCAGACCATGGGAAGCTAGTGGGTCAAGGGGCATTGGCAGGAAGAGGCTTTGAGCCACGGAATGATGAGCATACACTGGGTGTTATGTTCTCATCGCTTTTGGACATTATATGTGTAAGAGCCATATTGGCACAACCATTGGGCTCTCTGCTGACTCCCAGTGACCTGCAGTTCAGGTCTGCATTTCTAAAGAGGTGTGTGGTGGAAAGAGCCTTGCTTTATTTTAAAAAATACATGGATGCTATCTTTAGATCTGCAGTGATTTGCTGTATAATGTCAGGGAAGTCACATTCCTCTCTATTTTTCATTTACCCCTCTACAGAGGGAGGACTTTCATCTAGTAGCTCTCAGTGTTTTTGAGATTGGCAATGTGATTTTCACATCTCTGTAAATCAAAACAAGCCAGTAAGTCAGGCCATATAGTAAATAGGGTCCAGAACAACTTGCTGAAAGTCAAAGAACTCCTGATTCTGGGCTTGATTTTCTTTCTAAGGCATGATCCATCACCATCTTGACTAGTAGTGTGCTTTTGCCCCAAGTAACACAGTTGGGCAACTCTCAAAATTCTGTAGCTGTTGTCCAGGAGGAAATGAGCACATCTGGAAGCTGTTCTCAAGAACCTTGAGAACGTGGAGGTGACTCTCTCATGGTAATAGAGCTGGGGAAGGTGGCTTCTGCCAGCCTCTCTTCCTGAGCTATTTTAGTGGTGGATAAAGCAGTTATCCTCAATTTTTGTGCATGTGAGAATCCTGGGAGAATCTATTTACGGTGCTGACAGGGAGGCTCCAGCCATGGTGTGACTTGGGAGGTTTAGTTATCAGGCCTAGAATTGCCTTAGAGAAGTTTCCTCACTGGTGAGAACCCTGCATAGAAAGAGCCACAAAGCAATGGCCCTCTCTCCCTCTGCCTTTGCCTCTGTCTACAACTGGTAAATCTGACAGACGCATGCTGCTGGTGGTCACAGAATCTTTATTCCTATCCGTGACTTGGCTCAAATGATCTAGCTGAGTCATACTGTTTTACTTACAGTTATGTCTCTTTCATTCTGTTTAATTTGGTACAGCACCTTTGCCAACCCAGACGTTAAATTAACAGGAGAACTAAGATCCCCTTTGGGAAACTAAAACTTTCATATTTAGAAAATTCATCTTTACCTTGAGATAGGAATATTGGATACTTTACATTATTACTTAGGAAATTCCAAATTAAAAATTCATTAAAGAAGCATAGGTACTTTGAGTTATGAATCATTAGACCAAAAAAGTCCACTACATCTTTTTAGAGATACCTAAGTAACATTTTCAATATTTGAAACAAGAACCTGTAGAATGTAAAAATTTGAAAGGGTGACGATAGCTCAAGAAAAGTTATACAAGAATCACACATAATTTCTACATAAAGTCCTAAATGGAAATAAAAACATCTGTTTAATCTTTTATCTTCAATTTGAGTCTAGAAAACATGATTCCAGAATAGTTTACTAGTTTCCAAAATGTAAGATCAAATTATTGACCAAAATTTTTTGGCTTATTGGGTTTCTAGGATCTATGGAAATTTACCATGTATTTTAAACATGAAAGGAGTAAAAATCATTCAAATTACAGTCCTTATTCTGAATGCTTAATCCACATCCCCTATTGACCTAGTGTGGAGAGGAACGCCCATTCAGCAAAGGCCCAAAGGAGGAGATTTGTTGTTGGTTTTATTCATCAAACAACAGGAAGAAGTGGGACAAACTTGTTGGTTTTCTCTCCTGTTTTCATTTTCCTGCTTACAACTTTAAACCCCGAGCTGGAGTTCGGTCTCTACTTGTCATTGGTAACTGGTATCTGACTCAAAGGCCCTGGGGTTGCCAAGAGTTCTGCTCAGAAGTCCAGGTCATACACATTTGGTTGGGAAACTTGGACACTGGTCCAAATATGTCATGTAATGAAAGCTCTTCCTAGGATTATAGAAAATGAACAGGTATAATAAATTGAACTATGGTTCTCAAGTTTTATGCATTCCCTATTTTGCAAATATTCATCTGTACCTTTTGTTATAAAATTTAGTAGAATAGTGTCATGTACCAGAGGAAGACTTATTTCCCTAGCCACTGATATTGGACTTGGCCATGTGATTTTCTTTCATCAGTGTGAGTGAGGGGAAATGGAATGACTGCTTTGAGCAAGGCTCTTGAGGCATAGGGTGTTCTGCTGGCCCCACATGGAACTCTGCCAGCCATCCGTGGGTAGATCCAGGTCCCAGAGTGATAACAACTCATGGACTACCCAAAGCCTGCATTCAGCAGAGCCTTACTGAGTTCAGCTCAGCCACAGCCAACCTGAGGACTGAGTCATGAGTGAAAGATTATATGTGTTGTTAAAAGACATTCCTTTTTTTTTTCTTGCATATAACATTATTGCAGCAATGTTTGTGGATAGAATAGGTAAACTGCCCAAAGAGAGACAGCTCAGTCAAGTGGGTAGCTTTGATGTACAAAAATACATTTATTTTCAACAATTTCAAAACCACTGTCTTTTTTTTTTACAGTAGAAATATTCAAATGGAACAATAAAACCAAGAACAGTATATGTACATATACTGTATATATAGATATGACTCATGCATTCAGTGTTTAGTACAAGTATTGCAATTGTCTGCCCATTTAACCCTTGAAACAAAGAAGTGGGATCTTCAGAAGCACTCCCAATACTACTGATCTGTGTGACAGCCAACTGAGGTTCTCTATGTCACATTCTCCCTGTATCTCACAAAGAGAAATGTGAACAACATCCCACAGAAATTAACAGGTATAAAACGTGGCCTTTCCTCCCATATATATACAGTATATCTTTCTTTAAACAAATGTGCTCAGGCTGAGCCTGAAACTAAAAACAATGCTAACAGCATGGCTTACAGTGATCTACTGAAAAGAACTGGTATGTCGATGTGTGAAGGGGCTGAGGAGTTGGAAAAGCAAATACGGGCTTCGAAAGCCGCTCACCCCAGAGGCAAGAACTACCTTAAGGGAACTGAAGGCAGACATTTGACTTTAAGGAAGTTGTGTACATCTGACAAGCAAATAGCACAGCTTTGCTAAAATCGTCTTTGACTAATATCATTAAAGGCTAGACCTCTATTTGGCCTGCAGGGTTCACATGGACTCAGGATTCCACAAAGGCTTCCTCCCTTCCAATCTCTCTACTCTCCTCATGCCAAGAGGCACTCACTGGGCTTAAATTAGTGCCCAGGGGACTTTTCCCAGCTAAGAGTAGCCTGAGGATTTGCTGTAAGCATCATACGTTCCATGGAATCTAATGAGAAAACAGAGACCGGCCAGGATCCTTAATCACTGCCTGGCTTCTTTAGAGAGGACAGTTTTCTCAGACCGATAAATATCCTCTAATTTTCTTTTTTTTTTTTCCTTTTAGAAAGGAAGCCTCACCATCTGGATCTCAATGTGCAGTCTCTAGTGGGCCTCATCTTGCAACTTCTTCCATGTCATTCTTTCATGGTGTCACTAGAGTCCTTCCTTTATCAATTACCCCAAAGAAGCCCTCCCCCCGCCCCCCTTTATATACATAAGTAGAAACCAGCTATGGTGTGGACACGGAGATGCAAGAGTTAAGTGTGACGGACAGCTGGAGAGCATCCAGAACCCAACACATCAAGCAGGCCTGGGGTGGGGCAGCTCCGAGGGTGAGTGCGTAAGCCAACACGCGCATCTTTCTTTTTTCTGTTTTCTTTTTTACTAAACATTAAATTATTTCTCAGGAAATAAAAAGCTATTTACATTGTAGTTATGTACAATAAGCCATCTGCAGCCTCGCTATGGACATGCACGAGGCAGGGCCTCTTTAGAGAGGTGTGCACGCTTTCTGCCGCTAAGTCCACTCCCCACCAACCTACCTCCTGCAGATCGAACTGGGAAATGATTTGTGTTTTATGGGTGTGTGTGGGGGCGTAGGAGTGTTGGTGACCTTGGGGGGTAATAGCAGATTAATGAAAAGCCAACCCAACTTGAATTTTAAAGACAGAGAGAAAGAGAGAGAGAGAGAGAGAGAGAGAGAGAGACCACAAGGAAAAAGAGAGTCTTTGCATTACTAATGGCAGAATAAAGCAAGGAGGCTGTGGGAAGATGCATCCTTTGCCTTTAGCACAAATACAGCCATTGATTCTTTTTGTCTCATTTTAATCAGCTAAGAATGCCTTTTTCTCCAAAGCTAAGCATCTGCCTGGGATTGATGAGGGGGCCCTTGGTAAACAAAAGGTAAAAAAGACATTTTTCATTTTCCCAATAATAATAGTAATAATAGTCATCAAAAATAAAAAGTCAGAAAGGTGGTTGACCACGTGGCTTGTTGGCGTTAAACACTAGTGCAGTTGGGGATCTCCTTTGTGCTTTCGCTGTTCGCAATGGTGGCGATTCCTCCTGTAGGGGAGAGGAGACATAGAGGGAAAGGGTGTAAGTTCAACAACAGTGGGAACCTTTGTTTTATTTATTCTTAATATCAAGCCATGTGGATGAGTGCTTAATCAGTACTTATTAAACAGGGCTCCTGGCTATTCCCAGCAGCTCACTGACTTATCTCATCCACCTGTAGTAGACACCTCGTCCCACACGAACACAGGGAGACTCCACACACTGACTGCAGTGTTTATACTGTATGGAGAACAATGGCAACGGCTAGCATGTGGCAACACTTACTGTATAGCCGGCACTGGGCCCGTGACAGCATCATTTGATGATTACAGCAATCTCAAAATAGATTCTCAGACATGACATGGGAATTCCATAGAACCTCAGGCACTATTATTCCCATTTAAAAAGTTGAGAAATACATGACCCAGAGAGGTCACAAAGCTGGTGGAGTGGCAAAGCAAGGGCTATCTGATATCAGATTCTGCATTCATGGACTATTAAAAGGACACAGAATGCTTTTGCTTTATTGGGAAAATAATCCAACAGTAAAGGACAGTTGGCTTCATCCCCACCCCACAGCAACCCCAGAGCTTCTAATCTTGACTGAATTCTAGGGGGAAACAGTCTCTCAATTTCATGTGGCCAAAAGTGGCAGACGAATTTTAAAGCATCACTACATCATGTAGACAGTTTTCTCTAGCCTTCCAGACCATACTGTCTAGGGGACAGGTAACATGCACTGGTTGACCAACTGTGCATGTTTGTGTTTGGAGGACAGAGGACTCATGCACTTGATGGCACAGGGACACATACCTAGGACCCGAGTGTCCAACTCTTTTTCCAGGAGTTCCTCGGGCTCAGTGAAGTCACTGAGTGTGATTTTGGGGGCATTTTCACTTTGGCTCACTGACCCGATCATCTCCTGCTCCTTGTCATGTTGGACTTGGGCATAGATGTTAATCCAGGGAATTTTCCTATAAGGGTTAGGAACAAAATCAGATCAAGATCACAGGCATGCCAAACTTGGGCAACTATAAATTTTGGGTGATAAAGGAAATGTTAACAGGAAGAGCCAATGTCAGGGAAAAATACTAGTCACCTAAAGATACTGTGGCCATGAGGTAAGGATACAAAGCCAGTCAGAGACCCAGGTGCCCAGGAAAGATGTAAACACTGAGCTTTCAGGAATGCACCCTCTTCTGGGGTGAAAAGCAAGCAGGGATAAGCAAAGGCAATGATGTTGACCAGTTATTTATTTAGACCCTTAAAATATTTTCCTGTTACTAAGTTTTCAAAAGGAACAGGACTTGAGACTCTTAAATTTGTACAGAAAAAGATGTTTTTCTAAGATAGCATTAATTTAATCAACTCACGTTTGCTTGTTTTATGAATAGCCAAGAAATAATAGACTCCTAAGCCATTGTTACAATTTTCAGAGCAACACCCAAGGACCAAATATCTTAAATACTTTGATAGTCAGTTTCCTCATCTGTTCAATGAGGATAAAATAGCTTCCTTTTATGACTAATGCAAGTATTAAGGATTAAAAGAAGCTAAATAGCTTCCTTTAAAAACACGAATGCAAACGAGACCACTTTGGGGATAGAAGAGTGGGCAGGTCTAGAGATAAATCTTTTTGGGACAGTCACATCCTGATCCTTCTCTCTTATCTCCTGACCCATTGTGCTCTGGAGAGTCCTTCACATTCCTCTAATCCAGAGCTTCTCAAACATCGAAGTGCTCAGGTTTCATGGAGGGGCCTGTAAAATGTCTACTGTGACTTCCTAGGTCTGGACAGGATGGGTCGAGACTCCACATTTCTGCCAAGGTGATGCCCATGTCCTTGAAAGGCTACACACCCAAACTCTGAGCTGCAAGAATCTAATGGAGAAAGCTCTTCCCCATCTTGGGGCCTTGGCTTTGAACCAACTGTTCCCTCGGTCTATAGTAGGCCTCTCTCTGCTTTTCTTATGGTGGGTTCCTTCTTGTTTTTTGGAACTTGGCTTATGTGCCATCCCTGGGAAGCCTCCCCTGTAACAAATCCATGCCTAAGGATGATTTCTACAAAAGCAATAAATCAAACTTTGGCTTAGGGCGATGCAATAGGCAGTGTTTATTGACTTGTTTTCTATCTTTCTCTCCCACTAGACGAAAAGCCCCATGTGGACAAAGTCTATGTCTTCTATATTCACCGCTCTATATCTGACTTATCAAGTGCTTGGCACATGGTTTACATTCTCTACGCCTTTATCGAATAAATGAATAAATGGTTTAACACCTGTCCTCCATCTGTTTTCCTTAAAGAGTAGTCTTTTTAAAAAGATGACAGTTTTGTCCTGGAATATCATATCCAGAAGATACTCTTCTCACCTGATCAGATGCTGGGGAAATTGAACTGCAGTCCAAACACTTTATGAAACCACTTATGGTCAAGGATACCATTAGAACTTGCCACAGCTAATACCCACCCTACACAGAACATGCATGCATTTCTAAGAACAAATCTCTCTGTTGTCCTAGTACCAAGCTTCTTTTGCCCCTCCCCTCTCCAACCTCAAATGAGGTAAAATGTGGGGGCACTTAATAAGGTTGTCCTGTAGCTAATACTGAAGGAAAACTCTGAAATAGTGAAATGCAGTGTTTTCTACCTTCCCTTTAAGTTCAGAGTCTTTAGTGTTTGTTTTCCATATATTAAGGGTGGTGACCCCATGACCCCTAAACTGGTCTAAACCAGTTTAATATAATTTACAGAGCCCTAAATGTACAGCACGTATGTAAGAACCAAAGCCTCTGCAAATGTGTAGAATTAAAAATCGATGCTTGCTCTTACCTTAGTCTTATCTAAATAGACATGAGGCCTAATGTGTTAGATTCATTCTGATCCAAAAAACTACATATTCTCATGAGTATTGTCATCAACCAGAGTATTTACTGGTGCTGGGGGCAATCACAACATTCTTGATCACATAAGCTCCTGCATTTCAGTTATAACCACTGTTTCTTGCCTCCTCTTCTTGCTTGGCTAGAGACCCCTAAGAGGATTTGGATGAATTAGCCCCTACAATGATTGTTCACTTTATTTCAATCCCTAAAAAGCACATCTAAAAATAGGAATATTTTTATCTTTCCAAATAAATGGTTGGAAGGGACTGACATTTATAATACAATTTGCAGCATTCTCAAAAGCTGTCAAGGTTCTTTTCATTACTTAACATGTCTGTTTGTAGGACTTTCCAGGATGTAAGTTGAATCTGAACCCCACTTTTGCATAGAGATCAAGGGATATGTCTTGGGCCACACATTTGTACAGGTTTAAATAAGAGAAATAGGATGGAGAAACCCAAGTCCTCTACAAAATACAGCAAACAAATAAAAAACAACTGTGGTTTATATTCATTTGCTCCAGCTATGAGGTACACTGGAGAGTAAAGCAGACTTTGAACTACAATGAAAGCCCTACTGAAAAAAGATAGAAGCAAATATAAAGGCGCTCAAACGTTTTCTTGGATAACCAGAAAAAGTGGATCTAGAGTCACAGAAAAAAGGTCCTGTTAGGCAGTTTTCAGAAAGCAAAAGTCATCTTGCAATGACTTTTAATCATATTGGCAAGACATGGGAATAGCATTCACTGAGAACAGGATGCAATGTAAGAGGCAGGGTGATATTTACTTAAGGAAGTTTGGGGATTGTGGTGATTGTCCTTCTCTTAAGTGACCACTTGGGACAGGGAGATGGTTTTTCAGTGTGTGGCCCATAGGACGAACTCAATAAATGTTTGTTGAATGAATACATGTTTAAATTCATTGGTGTTGGTGATTACAGAAAGGAAGTTTGGGGTTCTGAAAACTCAGCATAGCAAATAATCTGGAAACAGAAATAGAATTGCCCTTTACTTAGACTGTGCCATTCAGCAGAGTGTTTACTAGCCAGGTGTAGCTACTTACATTTCAATTAATTAAACTTAAAATTTAAAATTCAGATCATAGTCACACTAGTGGCCATTATAGTAGTATGGATTACAAAGCATTTTCATCATTGCAGAAAATTCTGTTACATGGTAATAAGAGAAGTAAACACCACTCAGGCCACTCAGGGGTAAGAACCTGACCTTATTTGCCTGTAACTGGGCATCCTCTATACAGTCATCAATGGGGTACTACATGATGAGGAGGGGGAAAAGATTTTTTAAAAAATCCAACCAACTCTCGACCAAATGGCTTGAGGGCTGGGAGGAAAACATTCAGTAAAAGAGGGCTGGAAAAATAAAGGTTGACTGGTGACTGGCGACTGGTAGCTGCCTCTGCTGGTTATCCTGCTGGACTGGGATTCGTTTCCCGTAGACTTAGCTGCATGATTCACTGTCAGTGACTTAGAAAGCACTGGCTGATAATTGGGAACTACAAAGGGAGAGAGTTCAGAGATGTCATTACCTGGCGTGGACTCATGTATTAAAGTGTGCAAATTTAGAGATGCCTACAGTAATAAGTTGACTGTCTAGGGAGTACAGCAGCATTTATAAAAGAACAGAAGCTTTCTAAATCACAGGGTAAGTCTGGCTTTAATTTGGAGATGCATGACAGACACAAATGCCTCTTATCAGGACTTCTGTTGGCCCTGTCCTCAGCAACTCTTGAGTGCCAGGAGGCAGAGGCAATAAATTTGGTTTAGCTGCTCTTTGAATTCCAGCAATCACCAGGCTTCCCCACAATCAAATCCTTGGATGAGTCAAAGTCTTGTTTGCATATAATTGAAGTAATCCATAAATGGATGCTGCCTTCACCAGACCCTTTCCATCGTGAACCTTTTCTCTTGAATTATGACATATAGGTTTATCCTCTCTTCAAAGGGAAAGAGAACATGGGTTGGCCCAACTCAAAAGTACATGAACTCACATACAGGTCTATAAATGGACTACCAAGGTAAATCACTCTGTACTTCTAGTGAACATGGGCGGGTGTTGAAGGCTTCTTGCCCTGTGCCTAAAGCTGAGAGGTATATTGAGCTTTTAAGCGATTTGAGAGGAGATTTATGGGGGCAGAAAGGGTATGGGAAGAGCAAAGCACCTTTTCTACTAGTCTCTTCCAAAATCTGAAAGTCTGCCTCCTGGGTACAATCCCAGAGCCAAGTCATGCCTTTAGAACTCATGTGATAATAAATGACATTTTCCTTTTACCCAGGCTTCCTGAGAAGCACGTCTATGCCACAGGTATGTCTTTCGAGAGCCAACTGTGTGCCAGTTGATGACACAAGAAGCGTATTTGGAAGACACGTTCTTTGTTATTTACAACACCTTAGTTTTCTTGAACAGTGTATTATATATCAGTTATATAGCTATTTTTACATGTAAACCATACAGCAAACCTACATTTTACAGATGAGAAAACTAAGGCTTAGAGAGACAAAGACTACTGCCCATGATTATAAATGGTAAAAATTAAAGATTTTGCTTTCAGAGATTTTGCACACTCTTAGCCTGTGCAAGTAATTGTGTAACCTGAATATTAGAATAGGATTATTAATTTCAATTTCATATTTTCAGTAAGTACCCTCTTACATCACCCCTCCTGTGGGCTTCAAAAAGGATTTCTGAATACATACTGAGCTTGGTTTTCCTGATCAATTTCCTTAGAAATAGGAAAAAGAGAGAAAAGAATGAAGACTGAATGTTCAGCATGCAAATTTACGTAGAGATATCTGATGGCTACAAACTGAGATAAGACAATGAGTGTGAGTCTGTACATGTGCATATCAAATTTCAGTTGCACTGTCTCTTTTTAACCACCCTGGGTGTTGATCTGCAAAAAAAGATCTGCTGAATACATAGGACTTCACTCCAGAGATCCCATGAGCTCTGAAAACTTCTTACACTTCTACTGAGTAGAATAAATGGATTCATAAGCTAGCCCTCATTTCCCGAACTTCATATATCTCTAAGGTGAAGTCAGATTCTTAAACCCATATATTCCCTGACCCCCAAACATTCCTGTTTGTCCCCAGTGTCAAACACTACTTCATGGAGAATTAAGAACAGATTCTTGAGATGAGTTTAGGAAAGTTGGTTACAGGAAGAAGCATCTGCCATAAACCTAGCCCCAAGATAAAGCGAGTGAAAAGAGCACTTACCTTTTAAACTTGTAGATCAGAAACACAGCCAGGCCCACAAACACCACTGACAGGAGCATCAGCATGGCGGAGCTGCTGTGACCAGCACTGGAATCCACTAGCGGAGCTAGGAGAGAAGAAGAACGCTCACTGGGACATCAGCAGCTGGGCAGGTGTCCCTTGGAGAAAGGGGCCAACTCCTCTCCACCCTTATTTCCAGTTCCCAGTCGCCCTGCTTGCCATCTGAGTACAGGAAGCTTGGCTTCACTAATGAGAATGGTACCCTTGATCATAGATTTCAAGGGAAAGTCAACTCCTTGGCCGTGCCTGGGGCAACTGGCTGTTCTTGGTATAAATTGAGCAAAGTGCATCCAGCTTAGGGAGTAGAAGGCCTTGCATGATTTTTGTCCTTGACAGCTTTTGTGCCAATGTGTCAGCACACTGGGAACTTTGGGCTAAACACTAATGCCATGTTCAGTCTCTTCCTCTGCAAGGCTCTGGCAAAGCACCCCTGAACAAGCCCATGTGGAGCCTCCACCTTGAAAAGTGTTATATTAATAAGAGAGCCAGCAGAAATGCCCACTGGGACGTGCTTTTTTATTCCTTTCATAAATCAACCAAGTAGAGCTGGTCTCCGTTTCTACTAGACTCATACATTATAAATTGAATGTTTGGTGATTTTAAAGTTTTCTGATCTGACCTTCCAACTTAAATTCGTGGAATCATAGGATCCAAGAAATTAAGGAAGCCTGATGTGTATCCAGTGAAATCCCAATTGTCACAAATAAAAATAAGTAAGAAAACTTTAAAAGTCAAGATCCAAGGAAATTGCATGTTTTCTCCAGTAACAACCAGGATTGACGGCAAAACCACTCCTAAGAAAGTCTTCCTGCTACCCCTCTGAACTCCTCCAGAGACACATGATTAATCTTTCTGAACTGTGAAGTAAGAGCTTCATCACAACGACAAATTTCCAGGCATTTATGAAAGGCTTTTTGGCCATTAGTTCCTCCCTTTTCTCTGCATGGTACCCATGTCCCCCTGGGTCCTAACACTCACCTAATGTCAGCTGTGTGACATACACAATGACCTGGACTCCCGGTTTCAGCTCAAACTGGACCAAGTTCTGGTTTAGAGCATTAAACAGTGTCTCTACAATCTGGAAGAAAAGAGAGAGAGACTGTATGGTAACTTGTGACATGTGACAGTGCTCCTTTTTGGGTGAACTGACAAAAAAAAAAAAGGATCACATTCAATCCAGGGACTGGATATTGGAACATCTCTATTGACTTGTTTCTCCAGTGCCCAGAGCCATGTGCAGCCAAGGAAGTGAGTGGCATCATTTGCTTCTACTGGAGAGGAGAGAGACGGAAGGAGGTGTGCCCGTAGTCACCCGGAGAATTACAGCACTAACAGACAGGAGCTTGCCACTCAACTCCAGCACTCTTTCATCCCTGCCTTTAGAACCCCAGACCTGTTGAGGGTTCCAATGAAAGAAAGTCAACTCATCATTAGCTCTTTAATCTGATCAAGTAACGCACACAGGGTACAGAGGCCCCTGCCAGGATTAAAGCAGGCACGTACACCCCCAGCCCACTCCTCCGTGGTTTCCATCTCGGAGACAATGGGAGGCAAACATCAAAGCAGAAGCTGCCTCGTTTTTATGGGATAATTTTTCCTCTTTACTTTTCTCCAGCAAGTCTCAGAACACATAACATCGATTTAATCACTCTGTAATTCCCACATGAAAGCTGAGGCAGACTTAGGCTGTTGTCCCTAACTCTTATCTCGCTGTATGCGCCTTAATATCACAGCTGCTATTCATCACCGTAATTACCTATTTATCTAAATGGATGGATATTGTAGCTTCCAAATATAGTTCACACATGCCACTTGCTATTTCAGAATAAAGAGGTCTTATAAAAGTGATGTGCGCGTTGAGAAGCTGAATTTATTTCTGGCCAACTTCAACATGCAACCCTGCAATGTAAGGGAACCGCTTCTTCTTCCAGAGAAGCTGACTGCAATGCCATTTATACTGCTCAAGGCTGTGGATGAGTATAGAGATGGGTGCCAGTGGAGCCAGGTTAGTACCTGAGGGACAGAGAAGGGTCTGGACAGTGGTTACTTCACACAGGAGCAAATGTGTTTGATTCACACTGACCCTCAGCAGCCTGGTCCTTGGTTTCTTTCACTTCCCCTGATTTAGCACCATGGGAAGGTGGGGCAGGATGACATAGTATACAGCCAATGAGACCCCAGTAGGAGCAGTGAGTAGGAGGGAGAAGCACCAGACCTGCCCCTCCTTTGCCCCCAGCATCATGCACAGATCACAGGGCCAGGAGCCCATTTGATAAGGACAGTGAATCACATTTCCTCTTGGAAATACTGCTTCTTTAGTCAAAGCAAGATGAGGCCATCCATCTCTCTCCAAGAGACATGTTTAAAAGCAGTTCATTCTTTCTCCGGAAAGAAAACTTAAATTAACCAGGACCTCTAGAACCAGCACAGTTTAAAGACAAGAAGCACATTTTTTTCCGTGAACACATAGGGAAACTCAAATCCCCTCCCCTCTGTACTCCTTTCTCTGTATCTATTTGTCCGTCTTTCTCTGCCACCTTCCTGCACACCAGGGTGAGTCATTGGAGGGAGACATGAGCAAAGTTCAGGGACACCATATTGCAAAACTCAGTTCCACCTGAGTCATTCACCTTGGCGCCAAGGTCTGTGTCCCTTCTTGTTCCAGAGGTGGTGTTCCTTCCTGTGTGGCAGAGTACTCCCTGTGATTTGCATTTGTACTTACTCTGGGCAAGATTGATGGTCGGTTCTTTAAAACCCTGGGTATTAGGCAAAGAGCCATGGGCTGGTGGGTCAGCAGGAGACAGCTTGACTCCCTCTTTGACTGGAAACAACTTGTGCCCCTCAGAGTGTGGGCTTCAGGCAAGTGTCCCAGCCAAGTTTTCACTTACTTGTTCCAGGTCCCCTTCGTGGCCTTTCCTCCTCTCTGTCAAGTTCTTGGGTGGGAGGATGAAAAGCTCTGCTGAGGTGGGAAGGCCAGGGAACACAGCAACCAGGACCTGGTCTTCTGGGACACTGGTCACCTGCAAAGTGTTTAGAGCAAAGAGTGAGTTTCTGGGGACAGACTTGCACAAACAGCAGCCAGCAGCAGAGTATGCACAGCTTCAGGGCTTATATAGATGTTTTAAATTCAGCATCTTAGGCACAGATTCCCACATACACCCATGCTTTCTTCCTGTTTTCCTCTAAAACTGCTAGGTAAAGAGTTATTAGTTTCCCCTCTTCCTATGCTTATATATATTTTTTACTGAAACTAAAATAGTATTATAAATGATCTTCGAAACATTGCTGGGAGCATTTGCAATCCCATATTTTCCATTTTTTTTCTGCACTGAGGACTAGGGCTTCTGGCTAAAACATGAACAGACTGGCTGCAAATGAGGAATAAGCAGTTATACACAAACACGGGAAAATGCAAATTTAAAAAATAGCAGAGCAGCACTTGTTTTCACTTCTTAAAGCAGGATTTTAAAAAAAGTTTAATGGCACACGTTGGTGTGGCTGTACGGGAGGAAGCTCCCTCACTTCTTGCTGGCAGCACTAAACATTGATATACATCACCAATTTGTTTCCCAAAAGATGCACATTAAGTTCATAGAAACATTTGTAACCTTCAATGGGTAACTGTAACTTGGTGAGTTAGTCCTAAAGACATGTTCCAGAATGTAGCAAAGGCCATATGCAGGAAAATGTATGACATTACATAGAACAGTAAATAAAGAGGAAAACTACATGCTCAAAAATGTGAAGTAAATTCCAGTATAATCACCGGATACAATATTATTCTAGATTTAAGATGATAATCAGCACCATGAGGCAACATAGAAAGACTTAAGATGGTTGCATTCTGGTCTATTTCCTTTGGTTACAACTCTATATAAACACAAACATATTGAAAAAATGATCCCCAAATACTAAAAGTTAAGAGGCTGAGAATATGAGTGAATTGTTCTATTCCTGAGTATTTAGTAAAAGGATTATATTGTTTTTGTGATAAAAACCTAAATGTTAGCTTTTATCTGAAGGCAAATTCCTGTGGGGGGTGGTGAGGACTGAGAATACGCAATGTTCCCACTGCTATTCTTTCCTTTGTGTCTCTTGAAGGTCTTTGATGCAGAAGACACTGCCTGTCTCTTCTAATCATACAAATATGAGAGATCATTTGATGCAGCTGAATTACTGCCTCCTCCAAGAAGATTCCCTTGACTGTCTCTGCCTGGGAGGATCCCCACTTCACCTCCCAGCCAAGCTCCTCCAGACTATCAGGTCCACCACATTTCAGGAACATTGACCATGTCCACCATGTCATGCAATTACATCGATCTGGTGCAGTGTGGCCCCCAATTGCTTCCTCGTGTGTTGTTGCCCAAACATTCCTGGAGGGCTTTGTGGTTACCTAGCTGCTCTGAACCATCCTTGATAGAGGAGAAAATCAATTAATAGCTGCTGAATTGAATGGCAGCAGAGCATAGGTCATTTCCCATTTGCTCAGCTCTGATTCCTATTTGGAACTTGGCTTCCAGATTGGAGTTAACTTGCAGGGATGTGATAAGAAAAGTGAGAGAACCAGCTTACAAGAAAGTAAACAGCAGCAGCCAGAAGCCTAAAAAGCCCACCCACAGAGAAGCATCCTATCGAAATCCAGAGGTGGTTTGCCGGTTGCCTCAGTGTCCTGCTCTGAGGTAGGCCCGGCTGTAGCTGCAAGTCTCGGTGACCAAGTACATTGGGCAGAGGACCTTATCTCAGCTTGCCTGGGGTAGCAGGTCTCAGAGCAGAATAAGGAGCAAAATGCTGAGAACCACACAATGGAGTCAAGTGGGAGGAAGCTCTCAGTGCCTTGGTTAGCGTGACCCTTTGACCCTTTGTCTCAGGGAAGAATTATCTCAGGCATCATCAGTCAGGGACCTTGGAACTATGCATCTAGATTCACTTAATTCTATCTAAAGGGACAGACAAGTGATTTGTCCTCATGAAATTTAAGGGCTAGGCATCAATGATATGGATGATGATGATTATTATTTCATAGTAGTGTTATTGTAATTACCAAGTTACTTCTAAAAAAGAATTGTAAGTTTTTAAGAAATGCAACCCTATAAAATACCACCCAATTTGGGATGCCTCACAGTCAAAACAGAATTGTGAGAAATAAAATTTCTGTTGTTTATAAACCATCTAATCTATGGTGTCTCATTACAGCAGCCTGAACAGACTAAGACAGCACATTTTCATTTCTTCCTGTGAACCATCTTTTTATAGAAAGGTTTAATGTTCCTCTTATAGTCAATTCCTATAGGAATGCTTTAATATTATTCTCATTTATGCCTGCTGCTCCTCTTCCATGGTTTTCCTGGGGCCTTTCTCCTCTGCCTTGGGAGCATCAGCAGTCAGCACCTCCCTGAACCCCACTCCCTCTGAGGGAGCCTAAGACTTCCACGGCCTCAGTTCCCAAATCTCTGCCTCCAGCATGCCCTCTGCTTGGTTTTCAGATCACCATTTTCAACTCAGCTGGTTCTCTTTACCTAAGCATTTTTCATGTGCTCCATGAAAATATTTTCACAAAAAAAGATGAAAATATTACTATACCCAAGCATGCTTCTCCTAAATAGTCCCCATGTTGGTCAATGAAAGACCATCTCCTACCTACTCTGCTAACCAGAAGGCTTCTCCCTCCCTCTCACTGCATTTATTAATCAGTAATTCGAGGGCTCAACTTCCTAAGTAGGCTTTGACTCCTTCCTTTTCAGGATCTTATTATCCCTGGTTGAGGTAACTGCAGTGGCTTTTTAACAGGTCATCTTTGGTGAAATTGTTGCCCTACTCTATACCCTCCCCAACGTCCTCACCATTGCCACTGAAGGGAAACCTGACATATAAATCTGTTGATGGTATTTTTTTCTTACCTATCCTTTTCACACTCTGCACTGCCAGCAACAACCATTTAGCTTCTCAGACACTACATAGTCCATCCTAAACCGTCTAGCTCAACTTTAGCTAGGCTTGTTCTCCTCAGTAATAGATTGGGAGGACAAACTCAAGGCCATTTCCCAAACAGGGGACCCTCTTCAGTAGTCCATGGAGTTCATGCTACCTGAAAGATCCCGTCCCCTCCCTGTTAACTGACCTATATCCTTTAAAACATAGCTCAAATATCCCCTCCAAAATGATCCAGTAGTTCAATGAGCACTTGTTGAATCACAGTTATATGTTGGGCTTGTACTTCCTTGGACAGCACAAATCATGCTTTTGTCTATTCTCCTTGGAGATTCTGCTTAAAAATTACATATTAGACTTATTTCTACATTTGAACTAACCATGTTTTATTTGTTAGTTCTATGTTTAGCTCTGGTCAATAGAACTCTTATTTTCCCTGGGTTGAATCTTCAGCTTTCTCTCTCCCTGGTGGAATGTTGTTTCCTGACCTGCAGACTCCTGAGTGCCACATGTGGCCAATGGTAGTCTGATGATTCTAAATTTCTGGTGAATAAGACCTATTCATGGTCAAAGATCCACCCAAGTTCATGTTACCAGTATAGATTCACTGAATGGTCCATCCACTAGTCCCATAAAAGTGTCAACTCCCTGTCTCAGAAATTCTTGGATCAACTCTGTGTCAATTTCCATCTTCATATTCTAGACTGAATGCTCTAACCCTCTCTCCTTCCCTCTCCTTTTTCTCTCCCCTTTTTCCTCCATTGTCCCCTCAATCCACCTATTCTTCCCTTACTTCTCTCTTTTTTACAGAGAAACAATCCTTATTTATCTGCAGGACAGTGTTTTCAGTTCTTATCCACACCTTCATGCTCTTCTCTTGTCCACAAACTTAAACAAAGATGAAGCCAACTCACTTTAACCAGAGCTTTCTTGATGACATTGCCAATGTCTTGCCTCCACTCAGGAATGTCGGGATTGTGAAAGTCCAGATTCGGAGAGAAGGATAAGAGTTGGGACTGAAAGTATTCTGTGGGGAGAGAGAATATGAAGTGAGGCTGCCAGAGTGAGATGAGAGAAGGTGTGAGGGGTAAAGAGCTTGGCAAGTCTTGGCTCTTTCATGAGGATTCAACTATAAACCCTTATTTTCAGTCTATTTCTTAGCTTCTAAAATAAAGTGGAATTTGAGAGTTGGAAGTAGATTTCTGATTCTACCAGTGTTTTCGGTTCCTAGGATCTTAAGCCTTTCTTCTTGTAAAGAGCTGTATCTGAAATGAAAGACAAGCATGGAAGTCCAGAAGGAGACTTCTGCTCCTATAGGTGGTATCACGCAGGGCCAACCAAAAGCACTAACAATTTGGACTGGCTTAGAATGGAGGCTTTTCACTTCTCCTTCTTTCAGTTCCTCTGTTCCCTGTGCTAGAAACTGCCTCAGAGGATGAGAGAGTAGGTTGAAATCTTGTCTCTAGGGTATGTGTAACATTCAATGTCTTCACCTGGCTGGTGAGTACAAGGGCTTTATTCACTTTGGGGTAATTCAAGAAGCTAAACACTTGTGATCCGTATATTTATGTTTACAAAATTTATACTCCAAAAAAAATTTTTTACTTAAAAATAAAACTTGTAGGTGCCCAATAAAGAGACTGAGCAAGATGTTTGTAAGGAGGTAGGAAAAGGAACTCACTGAGATGAGGCTGAAGAAATATAGTCTGAGTAAGAATCTCACATACTTAGTACAACTTTCCAGAAAGACACAATGATAGTGGCTATATCTAGGGGCCTGGGGGTGGGTTGTGGCACAGTCAATTTCATTTAAAATAAATTTGGTAAATAGGAATGGTTCTGCAAGATTGAGAAGAAAAGGGGGACCCTATTTAGCACTTTCTTCAAGCTTATATTCTTAGCCATATTATCAAGTTTTTGCAGGCATTAGTGTTAGAACCTCCAACAACCAAGAGAACACATCAGTTCTGTGTACAACATCTCATTACCAGGGCTATGAGTTCTGCAAGGGGAGGGACCATGACTCCTCCAGCTTTGGAAATCACTGGTCCCATCTCACAAAAAGTGGGTGCTGCATGCGCATTGTGGATACCTCAGCAGGACATCAGAACTAGCTCCTTCTATGACAGTCTTCCAGCTGAGCATTCTTTCAATTATGATATATGAATTTGTCTAATGAGAACCCCAAACACATTGCAATGCAGGCACACACAGCAGTGGAAAATAAATACCTGCCTGTGATCTGCTTTTCTTATATCCTGAATCCTCTATCTGGGAACAAGTTAGGAGGTAGATCTGAATGCCTCTGTGAACCTACTTCATTTTCTTTTGGCCTATAGAGATTCCGATAATCGGTGAGCGCTGCGGGTGGGTACAGGGGATCGGCTGGGCAGGAAGGAGCATCAGAAGACAGTTCTTAGAGCTTACCATGAACTGCAATATCCTTTGTGTCCTGGATGAGGGCGTTCCCAGCAGCCACCTGGACAGTGATGGTGTTGGTTCCCTCTGCCAGGAACGTGAAGGAAATGCTGCTGTCCAAGGTGATGAGGGGCTGCAGGAAAGAGAAGGAACCACACCCATTTAGTCTCTGTGGGACAGCAGGTTTCCTTCCTTTTCTGTAAATCTCAGAATGTTACAGATCTGCATAGGAGATTAGATTCCAAGGAATCCCAACTTGAGAAGGGCAAGGGGGAAGGTAGTTCTATACAGTTTCCTAAAACTGTAATTATTCTTTCAGGATCCTGGATGAATATTAATATACATGAAACACATTGTAAAATGTTAATCCAGAGAAATGCGGCTAAGACTGGACACTCAAGAGTTTTCATGTCACTTTTTCTCCCAGGGGAAAGCAGAGGCAGCATTTGAAACCTGTATCAAAAGGAAGAGATCATTACTCTTCTTCCCCAATATCTGCTGTCACTTGTGTTTTCATCCTGATTTCCATTGGACTATGTGACCTTTCAGAGAAGTGATTGCATTTTACCTGTTTGGTATCACCTGCCCTTGGCACTTGTCCTTCATATAACATGTAAATTGGATGGTCATGCTGTTGACCATTCATTTTACCTTGCATGTTTTCCATTTTAAGACAGTAGGTGGGAAAATATATAAACATGCATATCTGTGATCATGTTTTAATCTTTTATTTTTCCTTTTTGCTTTTCTGATTATCATAACAGATAGGGACATCTCAAGGATAAGAAGAAAAGTAGCATAATTGTATTTTTTTTCCTCTGAGAAATAGGATCTTGATAAGAGCAGATGCTTTTTGGAGAGAAAAGGCAGATCTTGCGATTAAAGAGTCATTATCCAGTGGTCATCTGAAAGCACAGGCCTCTTGATTTCTCTCTTGTTTGGAAAGTAAGACGTAACAGTAGGAGACGGAGCTAAGGCAGCTGATAAATAGAGACTCCACCTGCAGAGAGGAGAGAACTGCTTTTCTTCTCTGTGTGTCAGGACAACTGGATAGAGAATAATAATGTAGCTGGTTGGCGAGTGCACAGAGCTGCCCATTAAGGGGTGGACATAGACCAGCACTCACAGGGCACACCCATGCATGGCTGGATGCAGACACAGAGCCCTGCGGAGGCTTTAAGGTGCAACTTTCAGTCAGTGTTTCCTCTGCAAGACTGAAATTCCATTCCAGCTCACAATTTTTGACAGGGCCTCTGGAACAATAATTTGATTTTTTTTTCACTGCTTTAAAATTCTATAGCTCTATTTTATGACCAGGCTTATGGTTGGAGCTGAGCAGAATTAGAGATATTGCCCTAAATTTCTGACACCCTTTCTTCTCCATTTGCTCAATAAAAAAAAAAAAAAAATTGAAAAAAAAAAAAAGGAAAGGAGTACATGAAGAGATACATTATTTTTCTTAATGAGAGGTGAGCCACAGGATTCAGGTACTCATACCCACACTTGTGGCTCACTGATGATACACGCAGGGTGTGTCCTGCTGGATTAAATAAGGGATAAGGGGAAAGTAGGTTTCTCATGTGCACCATGACACCATGGCTGTTTAAGTCCTGTGTTAAGAAGGAAACTAAAGTCTACTTGAGTTTTGTCATGGAACAAGGGCACAACATGGGCACCAGATGGTTGCCATCTCCAGTTGACAAGATCAGTCACTTAAAATTCTAGCTCTGTTAAATGTTTAATGAATGACTTTGGTTAAAATGGTCCCCATTCTGGGTCTTCTTTATCTGTTAAATAAACAGATTGGTTTAGAAGATTGGTAATGATTTTTATTCAGCAAGCAGAATCTGGGTTTAGGCAAAATTTCTAGTTTCTACTGGTTGGTCCATTTAGGTTTTTTATCTACCAGCAGTTGTTTGATTATATTAGTCATGGTCTTTAAAAACAAGGTGCCACTTCCTTAACAAGACCCCTAAAGTGCAAGAAGTTAAATCAAGAATCAATATGTAGGATGAGTAATAAGTGAGATGAATTCAAACTAAAAACTTCTCAGCAAAAGAAACAATAATGTGAAGAGAGAGCCTACAGATTGGGAGAAACTCTTCACCACATGCACCTCAGATAAAGCATTAATCTCTAGGATATATAAAGAATTCGAAAAACTTAACACCAAAAAAACCCAAATAACCCAATCAATAAATGGGATAAGGAACTGAACAGATACTTCACAGAAGAAATACAATCAATCAACAAATATATGCAAAAATGTTCAACATCTCTAGCAGTTAGAGAAATGCAAATCAGAACTACTCTAAGATTTCATCTCACTCCAATCAGAATGGCAATTATCAAGAATACAAGCAACAATAAATGTTGGTGAGGATGTAGGGGGAAAGGTACACTCATACATTGCTAGTGGGAATGCAAATTGGTGCAACCATTATGGAAAGCAGTATGGAGATTCCTCAGAAAACATGGAATGGAACCACCATTGAGTATAAACCAAGGAGTTTATACTCACAGGGATTAAAATCAGTATACTACAGCAATGCAGCCACATCAATGCTTATAGCAGCTTAACTCACAATAGCTAAACTATGGAACCAATCTAGATGTCCTTCAACAGATGAATGGATAAATAAAATGTGTGTGTATATATATATATATACACACGATAGAATATTACACAGTTTTAAAGAAGAATGAAATTCTGGCATTTGGTGGTAAATGGATGGAGTTGGAAAATATGCTAAGTGAAATAAGTCAAACTCAAGAAATCAAAGGTCAAATGTTTTCTCTGATATGCAGATACTAATTCACAATATGTGGGGGTGGCACTAAGGAAGAATAGAGTTACTTTACATAAGGTAGAAGGGAGTGAAGGGAGGGGAATGGGTATGGGGGTAGGAAGGATATTAGAGTGAAATAGACATTATTACTTCATGTACACATATGACTGCATGACTGATGTGATCCTACAATATATACAATCAGAAAAGTGAGAAATTATACTCCATTTATGAATGATTTATCAAAATGCATAAATTCATTCTACTGTCATGTATAACTAATTAGAACAAATAAAAAATAACTTAAGAAAACAAGGTGCCTCCACACATCTAGTCAAATGGCTAATTTTTTGAGATAATAATAAGGAATAATGTTGAAGAGGTAAGAGTAAGCCAGAACTCTCAGACAATGTACAAAGAGTAAGCTAGAATGTAAGTAAGTAGAATTCTAGTAAGTAGAATAAAACACTATGACCCTGCAGGAAAAAGTTGGGTTTTACAAGAAATTGCACAAAATTTTTCAAAAGAGGTTGCATCATTCCATAATTTATGATTTGGCATTTGCAATTCTAGAAAGTTAGTGAAGAGAAAACAGATGTCCAAAATAATAATTTTTAAAAGTTCACAGCCGCTTATTCACAACAGCTGAAAATTGGAAACAGGCAAGGAATTCCTCGATAGGAAAATAAATGAACCAGGGTATATTCACACAATGAAGAGAAAATAACAAATAATGAGGTATTTTATGTACACATGTACATAAGTATATACAGGTCTACATGAGAAGGAATGTTTTATACTTGATTTATGATCACCTGGGAGAAAATGTGTCAAGAAATCTTGAACTATATTTAACAATTGCAAGTTGAATCTTTTAAAGCATATAGGTTTCTTAAATTTACATTGAAATGAATCAAAAAATCAAAAAAGAATGATGAATGGATAGACTGACATGTGACAAAACAAGCAGAGTAAGCGTTCATAGCAGACGACGGTGGCAGATATGTGGATGCTCACTGAAGAATTCCTTCAACTCCAGTGTAGGTCTGAAATTATTCATAATAAAATATTAGGAAAACAAATTATCAAAGGAATCTGAGTGTGCTTTTGTTTTTCCTGACTCCTTGAATGACTGGCCATGACTGTTCTATGTTGCCCTTCCGCTTTGGTTTGCTAAGCTGTCCTTCATCTTGTCCCCCCTCTCACCGCCAGGCATTTTTCTTCCTTAACAGTTTTCAGGAAACATTGGCCACTTCCACCTCATCCTCCTCAGCTCTGAATGGCATCCCTGGCCCTCTTCCTGCACACTCTTCTCATCTCGAGACTCAGGTGGTTGGGCTCTGCCAGGCCAGGGCACCCACCCTGAGAGGAGTGGAACTCCTCCTGTCCCAGCAGATTTGATCTTGTCTCCATCTGGCAGCTTCCCTAGGAGATCCCTGGCCAAGTGAGGAGGAAGGGCTGCGGGACGAAGGGATGCCTGCTGAGGTGGGAGAGCACACGCCATCCTGCCAGCCAGTCAGGGCTCGGAGCCACAGCAAACAAATTGTGCTCAATGGAAATGCCTGGTCTCTGTGTGGCAGGCCACAGACATCTGGGCTAGGGAAATGGCAGAAGCTAATTTCGCTTTCTAAATTGCTTTTGTTTTTCATCAGCAGTTATAGCACCATGGCTGAATTCACCTTCCTTACAAAGTAGGAATACTCCACAGGATTCTTGAGTTCTTCATTGGCCACTGATATGGGGTGCCCAAATGCTAAATTAAATCAAGTATTTTAAGGTTCATTTACTCAAATCTATTAGGCAAGCAGACACATTTATTAAGCCAGACCTCTGCTAATCCTAGCAAATTGGCCATTCAGAGTCCCACAAATCCAGCAGGCAGCCGATTGACTTCTCTGTCTCTACTTAGTCCAGACTGCAGAACCAGCTTCACAGTGAAGCTCCCTAGAATAATACCTCATGCCCTGCCTAGGCTGTGGGTCACATCTCTCCCCATGAAGAATCCCTCATGTGTGACAGACAGGTCACCTATTACCTACTGAACCCAACAGGAAATCAACAAGGCTCTGAGAAACTATTTAGTTATGAGATTTCCACTTTCCTAATGGAACAGGGAGTCACAGGGAAATCTTTCAATGCAGACAACACCAGTTTCCCAGACACAGTAAGTCATATTAATATTGCATATTGCCAAATCCCCACAGTTCAGAATGTACACCTTGATAAAAGCTGCCATTCCCAAGCTGGAAAGACTATACAGTCACAATGTTTGCCTTACTTAAAACCTTCAGCAGCTTATTTAGCAGTGTATGAAAGGGACTTATGAAGTGAGAAGGCAGAATACATAATACGAGCTTAGAACTATGTAAAAAACTTTAATATACACAAAGATGATGAAGAAATAAAGCCAAAGAGCATTTATAGTTGTTTTTACTGTGGGATAAATGTGTAAACTCTCAGGTAAAAAATTACACCAATGCACATGCACAAATACATCCTGAAATTCTTTGAAAGTATCTAACTTCTGAAAGTATCACTGACAATGAATCTAGTTCTATGCTTTATCATACTATACAAAATCTGGGTTTCTATGGCAAAAAGCATATGCTTCGATGTCATTCGAAGTCATCTAGACTATCCTCCCATCTTTCAACTTTTCCTCCATCTTCTGCCCAATTGAATCCTTTGCTTTGGCTGAATTAGCCCACATAGAACATGAACATTCCCAAAACTTTACCTTTACACATAGATCACTTTCCTCTGTGCCTCAAATATACTGCTCCTTCAATGCCAGCTTAGGACCAATTTCATACATGACTCACTCTGTGACCCACAAAGCCCACATCCATCACTTCCCAAGCTGCTTGACTTGACCAATAATAGTACATTCCTACTGCTTCTCCTTCTTGCCTCTTTTCTTGGATGTTAACCTCATATTCCCAAATAGATTATGTTTCTTGAAGGCAACAAATAGAATTTACACTACTTTGTATTCCTCGCAACATCTACTGCAAACGACAGCTTCTGAAAAAAGATCAATGTAGGTACTGATGCCATTTCACATCCCCCATTGATAGGCCTATGGGTATATAATCTATCTGCTGGATTTCAGATATGCTTGCTCTTTTCTGTTTACTTATACATTGTACCTGCTCACCAATTACTGTATGCACGCTCATCTCGCCTTCTCTTTTGGAATGTGATTGCTTTCAAGGTAGGGATAATGTTATATGTGTCTTTCTATCCCACAAGGGAGAGTTAAGAAGCACAGGCCAATTCATTCCTATGAATATATTTTTTTAAATTGGAACCACTTGGTTGAACTTTCCCATTTCACCTTGTCAGTCTCCCCTCTACCCTTCTCTCACACAGACATACAAATATCCATCCATAAACACTACCTTCCAAGGTTGTTATCCTCAGTGTTCTTGTATATTCTCTGTAAAATATGATAATTTTTCCTTCATCAGTGACGTTCTGATGATTAAATAATGTGTATTGAGAGGCTTGTCCAAAGCCAGTACAAGGAATAAACATTCAAAATTAGTATTAGTCCCTTTCCTTTCACAAGTCAGTTTACTAGTCAAAGGGAATCAAATAGCTGCAAAGTCACAGCATTCACCATGACACCCAAGGACATTCGTTTCTTTGCCAAATATGGTGCTCTGTGGATCAATTATTGAGCACAGTACATCGATACCTTGATGTACTTCTGGCATGGTGTTAGGCAAAAGCACTGAAAATCTACCCCTTTCAAATGGAACAAATAACCATTTTTGAAGACAGGAATGCATTCCATATAATCAAGTCAGATTTGTCACCTAGATGTAGATGCTATTAGTGCCGATGATGAGCATAACAGTGTCTAATATTTCTAAATACTTAGATGTGTTCAAAATGATTCACATTACAGTATTTACTGAATCCTCACTGCCATAATCAATTACACTTGCTACTGTTATTACTCAGACATTACAATTAATAAAACGAGGCTTAAGGAAATTAAATGGTTTAACTAAAGGCATACAGCAAAGAAGAACCTATCTGGACTTCAACCTAAGTTTGTCTTATTCTGAAACTATTTTATCCTACTGCCCATCATATACTATCATCATCTTGGTTCTTTGAGAACAAAACTGACTGTAAAACCCTTTGGGGTCTGGGTATTTGGGTAGTACCTCATGCTCTAACTTGTAGATTGTAAATTCATAACCCAAGGATAACTCTGGTCATCAATTACAAAAATAAAGCTATAATGCCAATACATAATTCAAAAGTCACCCTCCCATAATAAAGTGCAATGTGTGTGTACCTGTGTGTTTGTGCGTATGTGTCTGAGACAGTTCAATTAGTAACTCAATGATGTCTATGTATTAGGTGTTAGTATCATTGCTTTAGACAAAAGGAAAGTGAGAGAGATCAAATGATTTATTCAGGTTGGCAAAGGTAATTGTGAGGCAAATAAAAAGTAGAATCCTCAATCACTTTGTCCATTTGTTTGTTTTTTAATCAGTTACTTTGTTAGACCCTTTATGGTACTTTAGGTCTCAGAATCAGCACTCAAATGAAAAAATGGCACTGTGGAAGAACCTTGTGTCTTCTTTGCCAGCTGTTGAATAAGTTGCTGTGTTAGTAACAGCCAAGAACTGATGCTCCTGCACACAGAAGCTTCTCAATAAAGATTACCAGGGAAGTGGCCATAAAAGGATGGAAAAGCCAAACCCTCACATTCTCAGAAGAGAAATAGGTTTAAAATCTTCCTATTTCCAATGTCTTCTCCATGGATGATTTTCTAGTTCCTATTTATTATTTATATCTCTTGCTTTGGAAGAGAGATGGTAGGTCTATGACCTAGTGGTGCAGCAAAGCATCCTGGAACTGAGGAACAGTGTCTGATAGATGGGAACTAAGAACCCTGGGCTTGAGCTATGGCTCTATAACGTATCAGGTGTTTGAACTTGGGCTGTATACCATGCACAGAGAAAGTCACTTCCCTGTTATACTAAATAGGGATCTTACTAAATTCCCTACCTATTGTACTGGGGAATAATAATCCCAGAAATGCAAAGGCATTGGTCACCCATACTAAGAAATTAATTTATCCTAAGAAATTAATTTAAAAGTAAGAGGCAAATAATGCAAACTGAAAGAGGTCCCAGGTCCACAAATCTTCTATCTTTTACCAACCCACTGTAAAACTAAGTTTCAAGGACATCATTAAAAGCATGCATTTGCTAAGGACATAGTATGTGCTAAGTAAACATGTAATCAGAGTTTTCATAATAATCAAGGTGAGATAGGCATTATCTCTCCAGTTTACAGTGAATAAATGATATATTAGAAAGATAACTCGATTGAGTTATTGGGATCCTTGATTGATCCTTAAGGTTCATGTTTCTTCTACCACACAATGCTGTCTCCCTAGAAAAGATCAAGGCTGAATCATCCCCCACTCTTACCACTCAGGGGTGAGGCTAGGGACAAAATTCTTTCTGCTCATTACTAACTAGTAATTAAATATTTATTTTACCTCTTTTATATCCTGCATCTCAAAATCTGATGTGCTGTCTCAGATTTTTTTTTAAATTAACTTATTCTCCTAGATAAGCCCTGCCAACCACATCATGAGTTTTCAAGGAAAACACAAATATCAGAGTTCTAAACTCCAGGGTGATCAGTTAGTCACAGGAGGCCATAATAACTTTGTAAATTTTATAACCAGTGTAACTGAGAACTTACCAGGTTCTCCCAATAAATACTAGGAAAAAAAATGTGTTTGTGCTTTTGGCAGGGAGAGAGACAAAGAACAATTTTCAATATATCAACATACTCTGACTTAAAAAAAAAAAAAAAAAAAAAAAAAAAGTCTGCCCTCAGAAGAAACTAGTAAATCAGAGCCTAATCTTCTTTGGGTCTACCATAGTCTGATTGCCCGGGGGAAGGGATATATCCAACTCTATCCCCCTCTACCCATCCTATTCTTCCTTGGGTAGGACCTTGAAACACCTGTGAAATACATGGTTCAGGGTCAAAGCCTTATTAAAAACTGAGACCTAATATAGGCCTGTAGAATGCTTCCCTTTCCTATATACCTTACCACCACATTACTAAAGACCTATTTATAGCAGATCTTCTCACCCAGTACACCATGTCTAGATATCAAGAAAAATTACAAGGCATACTAAAAGGCAAACACAAAATTTGAAGAGACAGAACCTCAGAGACAGATATGGCAGGGGTGTTAAAATGATCAGACTGGGAACTTAAAACAACCATGATTAATATACTAAGGGCTCCAACTGATACAGTAGACAACATGCTGGAAAAGATGGGCACTGTAAATGGAGAGATGAAAAATCCTAAGAAATAACCAAAAATAAATTGTCAAAAACACTGTAAAGAAATGAAGAAAGCCTTTGATGGGCTTGTTACTAGACTGTACACAGCTGAGGAAAGACTCTAATATCAAGGATATCTGAACAGAAACCTCCAAGCTGAAAAGGAAGGGACCAAAAATGAAAAATGGAAAACAATAATAACAGAAGAGATTATCCACATTCACTAGGCCCAATTTCTTGTGAGGATAGGTTTTTTTTAAAAAGCCAGATGCGCTGACGTATTGCAAAATGATTCCTTTTTCTCTTTCCCTGTTAGAGCACAAGGACATGGGACAATTACAAAAAGCGTAAATATATGTAATGTGAATACCAGAAGAAGAGAGAAAAGAACTAGAGAAATATCTGAAACAGTAATGAGAATGCCTCCAAGGTAATGTCAGATGAGTCAGAGACAGGAAGATCAGTGAACAGCAAGCAGGGTCAACGCTGAAAACACTACACCTCGGCATATCACTTTCAAACTACAGGAAATCAAAGAAAAATTTTAAATCCTGAAAGAAGAAGGAAGAAACAAACACTTTACCATTAGAGGAGAAAAGAAACATCCTGTTTTTCCTTAGGAACTGTGGATAAGAAGAATGCAGAGTGACATAGTTAATGTGTTGAGAGAAAACTCCCACAAATCTGTTTTTTCAGAGAAAAAAAAAAAAAAACCACTAAAGCTTCTCACTCAGTACCCTGAAAAATTATCCTTCAAAATTGAAGGAAAATAAACTTTCTTAAACAAAAATAGGTGGAATTTGTCGCCAGGACATCTATCTTGCAAGATTTATTAAAAGAAGTTCTTCAGAGAAATGGAAGATGATGTAGGTCAGAAACTGAACCACGTAAAGAAACCAAAACACTGAAGAAAGAATAAGTGAAGGTTAAAATCATGATAAGTTTAAAATTTTAATTATTAAATATTATTTTAATTATTAAACAGATAACAGTGTATTCAAAACAATAATAGCAAGAATGTACCTGGTTATAGAGGTTTATTCAAATAACACGTATACTTACACATAAGAGAAATGAGTGATGGTACTAACACTAGAAGCAGGAGGGAGGAATTATGATTTTGTATTATTAAGTACTCACAAGAACCATGGAGACATACAGTGTTATTTATTATGAGCTTGGATTAATTGTAAAAGTATGTTTCAATTCTAGGGCTAAATGAAGTTTATAAAAAAACAAATAAGTGATATACTAAGAAAGGAGAAGAAATCAATAAGGACATAGTTGAACTCAACACTCTCATCAATCAACTGAATTTAACTGACATCTATAGATTACTTAATCAAAAAAACAGCAGAATACACATTATTCTGAAGTCTACATAGAACATTCACCAAGGTAGACCATATTCTGAGCAATAAAACACACTTTAACACATTTAAAGGGAGAGAAATCACACAATGCTCTCTTTCAGATCACAGTGGAATTAAATTATAAATCAACAGCAGAAAGATAACTGGAAAATGCCAATATATGTGGATTTTAAACTACACACTTCTAAATAACATGAGTCAAAAAATAAATCTCAGGTGATATTAAAAAGTATTTTGAACAAAGTGAAAATGAAAACACAACTTATCAAAATGTATAGGATGCAGCAAAAGCATGCTTGGAGGAAAATTTATAGCATTGAGTAATATATTAGAAAACAAGAAAGAACTAAAATTGATCATATAGGCTTTCACTTTAGGAACTAGAAAAAGAACAAATTAAGTTCAAGGTAACCAGAAGGAAAAAAAAATTAGAACAGGAATCAAAAAGAAAATCAATAAAACTAAAAGCTAGTTCTTTAAAAAAATCAATAAAGTTGATAAGCCTTTAGTCAGGCTAAGAAAGGAGAGAGTAGACAAACACAAATCAATCTCCCAAATGACAGACAGGGCTTCACTACAGATCCCCTGCATATCAAAAGGATAATAAAGAAGTTTGAGGAACAATTATAAGCCTATAAATTTAATAACCTAAATAGAACAAATCAATTCCTTGAAAGATATAATCTGCCAAAACTCACACAAAATGCAACCTAAAATCCAAATGGACCTATATCTTTAAAGAATTTGAATCAATAATTAATTACCTTGTAATAAAGAAACAGGCTCATATGGTTTTGCAGATAAATTCTACCAAATGTGTAAGGAAGAAATTATGCCAATTCTCAATATCCAAAAAAAGAAAAAAATTCAACAAAATCCAAAGTATTAGGAGGAAATAAACCCCTGTGACTAAGCAGTGATTAGAGTAAGGTTTCAGTATGCAAAGTTAACATACAAATTTGATCCCTTTTCTGTATGCCAGTAATGAACAAGTAGTATTTGAATTAAAAAGCACAATACCATTTACATTACCATTGCCAGAAATTAAATTCTTAGCTACAAATCTAACAAAATACGTGCAAGATCTATGTGAGGAACACTATAAAACTCTGTTGAAAGAAACGAGGACTATATAAGTAAATTGAGAGATAGTCTATGTTCATGGATAGGAAGCTTCAATACTGTCAAGATGTCAGATCTCACCAACTTGAGCTATAAATCTGATGCAATCCCAATCAAACACCTCATGAAGTTATTCTCGTTTTATATGAAGAGGCAAAAGACCCAGAATACCCAATAGAGCATTAAAAAAGAATAATGTTGAAAGACTGAGTATACCTGACTTCAAAACATATTATTAAACTACAGTAATCAAGGCAGTGGGACACTGATGAAAGAAAAGGAAAATAGATCAACAGAAAAGAGTGGAGAGCCAGAATTGGATTCGTGTGATCTTCAACAATGGAGCAAAGGCAACACTACAAAACAGATACTTCTTTCAAAAAATGGTGCTGGAATATCTGCACATTCAAATGCAAAAGAAAATGAATCTAGGCCAAGACTCTGTGCCCTTCAAAAAATGAACTAAAATGAATCATAAGCCTAAATATAAAACATAAAACTAAAAATCCTGGAAGATAATGTAGGACAAAACTAGATGACCTTGGATATGACAATGGTATTTTAGATACAACATCAAAAGCACAACCTGTAAAAGAAAGAATTGATAAAATGGACCTCGTACTTTTTCTGCTCAGCAAAGACACTATCGAGAAAATGAAAAGACAAACCACTGTCTGGGAGGAAAATATTTGTGAAAGACATCAGGATTATCCTTTAAAATAAATAAAGAACTCTTAAAATTCAACGAGAAGAAATGAACCAACCTGATTATTTAAAATGGGCAAAAGATCTTAATAGACCCCTCATCGAAGATGATACATAATTGGCAAATAAGCATATGACATATTCTCCACATGCTATGTCACCAGGGAAATGGAAATTCAAACAATGAGTTACCACTACATTCAGAATGACCAAAATCTAGAACACGACATCACAGAACACTAATGAGGATCTCTCATCCATTCCTAGTGGGAATGAAAAATGTTTCAAACCCTTTGGAAAACAGTTTGGTAGTTTCACACCAAAACAAATAAGCAGCAATCATGCTTTTGGTATTTATCCAAAAGAGTTGAAAACTTATGTCTACATAAAAACCCAAACATGGATGTTCACAACAGTTCTATTCATAATTATCAAGACTTGGAAGTGACCACGATGTCCTTTGGTGAGTGAATAAATAAACTGTGTACTTCCAGATTACGGAGTATTATTCTGCACTGAAAAGTGATGAGCTATGATGTCATGAAAAGACAGGAAGGAAACTTGAGTGAAGAAAGCCCATATGTAAAGCTATGTACTACGGGATTTCAACCATATGTCATTCTGAAAAAGGTAAAATATAGAGGCAGTAAACAGATCAGTGATCAGGAATTAAGAAGAAAGGAAGGAGGAGAAGATAAACAGATAGCAGTTAAACTGTTTTGTTTTATATTACAGTGGTAGATATATGTCATCATATATTTGTCCAAACCCACAGAATGTGTTCACCAAGAGTGAATCCCAATGGAAACTAGGTATTTGGGGTGGTGATGGATCAGTGTAGGTTTATCAGTTATAACAAATGCACCAGAATGGTAGGGATGTTGATAATGAGGGAGGCTATGCATTCCTGGGACCAGGGCTCTATGGGAAATCTCTGTAGCTTCCTCTCTATTCTGCTGTGAACTTAAAAGTTCCCTAAAAAAGTTAAGGAAAAGGAAAAGCAAAATAGAGAAGAACATTAATAGGATTCATTAAATCAAGGAACCCTTAGCCTAAATACTCCCATCTTCTATTATACAATTGTGATAATTCTGCCTCATCAGTTGCTGGGAGTAAAGAGCACCTAGAAAGTTCAGATTTGGCCCCTTTAGTTCATTAGTTTGAGGCATGGCAATCTCAGTACCTTGCCTAAGAATGTTAGGCATTCAGAACATCTAGTAAGAGTTGATGAGGACTCTTGGTATGTGTCATCCCAATTAATTTCCACATGTGTATAGTTCCCATCTGACAGATGGGACCACTTAATCTCAGGGAGATTGAATAACTTCCTCGATATGTGGTTAGTGAGTAGAAAGTCCAGGCAGGACTAAAACAAATGGGGTGCTCTTTCTTTCTTAGAATTAAACTCTCCTGGGCTGGGGATGTAGCTCAGTTGGTAGAGTGCCTGCCTTGCATGCACAAGGCCCTGGGTTCAATCCCCAGCACAGCAACAACAACAACAAAAAGAAATTAAACTCTCCTTGTTAAAATAATGAACTTGGCATGGGAGGCATATTTTATTCAAATCTGCGGGTTCTTAGTCCATGAAGTACTTCTCATGCTGCACCCACAGGGTCCCCAGTGCCTCTCTGGAAGCTGGAGCACAAGAGTACTCAGCACATCTCATTTGATACTGATCAGGAAGGGCCGAACCTTTGTGCTGTTGCCGAACCACCAGAAATAGGTAAGGGTCCCCAGTTGACTGGGCCACACGACAGCACTGATGTTGACCTCCTTATTTCTTATGGCAACAAATGGAACCCGGAGGTGAACATGTTCCACAGGACCTAAAGGAATAGGAGAAAAAAAGGTAGTTTTTATATCCTCAGAAGAAACCATCAAACTTTATCACACTCCTAGATTCTTTAATCATAATCCCTATCAGCATTCCCCATAATATAGCAATAATCACAGACCACAGATGTTGGGAAGGGTGTCTATGCTTGAAATAAAGTACCTGGTTAAACAGGGAACTTAACCCGGGTTTCAGATTTTTTGAGCGATAACCAAATTGAATTTACATCTGATAAATCCAACTACCACGAATGCTTACAAATTTCCAATCCAAGGACAAAGCTAGTTTACTAGACGCCTGGCCATTGAAAAGGAAGATAAACAGCGGTCTGTTTCATTTCTGACAATTAGCATGTTTTGTGATTTGGGGTCAATGCATTATATGGAGGGCTCCTCCATTATCCTCCATCGTTAATTGGTTTCCATCCTCTTCAACAATGAGCCATTGTGTCTCATCATCTGCAGGACACAGTGGGTGTCATTCAGAAGCTGGCAAGGCCTCTTCACAAAGAGGAAAAAGTACATGTCCCTAATTGAAGGAGAAACAAATGCCAGGTTCTCTTTCTTTTTTTTTTTTTTTTTCCGGAAAACTGGCATGACCAGCATTGAGCTGTACATTAGCAAAAAATATATATATATACACATGAACACACCCTCAGCAGAAAACATGAAAGTTAATCCATTCATTCAAAAAATGAGAAGAGAAAAACACTGATGAAAAATTATGAATATATCAGTGATGCATTATTTGGGGGGGGGTGTAGATTCATTATTTTAAAACTCTGTGGCACTTTCTCCTCCTGTCATTTCTGACAATGTGGATGAACCCAGACGGCATTGCATTAAATGAAAAAAGCCAAGCACAGAAAGATCTCTATCAGATGATCTCACTCATATGTGCAGTCTTGAAAAGGAGAACTCACAGAAGCAGAGGGTACTTTAGTGGTTGACAGGGGGTGGGAGAGGTGGGGTGGAGTAGATGCTGACCAAAGAATACCAGATTTCCAGAAGACAGGAGGAATAAATTCAAGAGGTCTATTGTACCAGGGTGACTATGGTTAATAACATTGCATTGGATTTTGAGAATCACTAGAACAATAGATGTAAGTGTTCTCACCACAAAAAATAAGTCTGAGAGGTGATGCCTATGATAATTGGCCTGATTGAGCCGTTCCACAGTGAATGTATATTCCAAAACATCATGTTGTACATGATAAACTTGTACAATTTTTGTCAGTTAAAAAATTAATGAAGAGAAAGAAATTTAGGAATCTGTGTATGTGCAGTCTGAAAATGTTTTCTGCCTACAGCTCTCTGCCCTGACTCCAGGCATACGGCACCGCAAGATATTTTCCAGCAAATAATTTCAACCTTGTCACTTCATGTGCACATCTGGTTGAACATTTAATTATTTTAAATAAGCAAATCTGGATTATTTCTGTATGGTTTGCTCAATGTCAGTCAAAGAACACAGAGTGGGAGAAAACATTGGCTACGTCCGTGGCTTTATTTACTCATTTTTAGGAACTTACCTGACTAATATCTTTAATACTTGTGTAAAGAAACAATGAGAAACATAGAGAATCTGGGGCAAGGGGACCCTGGCTAGACCCCAGGCAGGAGGGAGATGAAGGCTTGCTTCCTGCATTGATGCTGATGTCGACCCCAGCCGGGTTCCGATGACTCATTCTTCCCTCAATGGTCAGAGTGCGGGGGGATGGGGGATGGGGACACTTCTTTCCTCAATGAGTTTGTTCTTACTGCTACCCACCAAAAAGAGTAAAACCCTTCCCCAAGATGCCTCAGGGGAACCCTGGGCTTTCCAACAGCTCAGCAACCTGCACAGTGGCTTAAGGCCCTGGAAATTCTCAACTTTGCCACTTAAGGGCCTTGGTTTAGTCAGGGTGGATACTGAAGCATACTGTGATGTCTAAAAGGAAATCTCCTCCATCCTAAACTCACTCCAGACACAAAAGGGGTGGAGCTTACTTAAATTAGAATGACATCCAACACAGTCACATTTGTTCCAGTTTTGTGGCAAGAATCTTTGGTTCAAAACAATCTTAAGAAACACTACCATGTAGGAGAAAAATGTGGATCAGCAAGGAGAGAAGAGAGTTGAGAAGAAAAGGAAGGGATCTAGGGGGAATAAGCAAACTTCCAAAATCCTCAGTTTCAAATCATGTCCTTTTTGATAAAAATCTAATAACGTGAGTGAGGTTGATTATTCTGGGTGACTAACAACTACTTTTGTTAGCTAATGACCCAAGGTGAGGCCAACAGCAGTTTCCACTGGTAAAGGCAGCCCTGATGGATTTGGAGGGAACTGTGAGCATGATAAAAGTTTGGAGGAACACTTCCTTCTTCATGCACATAACCCGCAGGACACACCTGGTCCTCACAATTGTTTTGGGCATTAAGATACAGGGGTCTTCACAACTGTCTTAAGGTTCACTGACAGCATGATCAGGAACGTGGGTGGGGGAAGTTCTCAGAACAGAGGAATGTGAAGTTATTTTTCTTTCTTTGTCTTCATTTTAAAAGACGGCAGAAGTATCAGGGAGGAAGCTAACAGGAAGGCCTAGTAATTGCTGTAATAACAGGTAACATTCATCATGTGCCAAGCTGGGTGCAAAGCAGCATTCTGCACACTGCAGAAAAACGTTAAGATCGACATAAAACTGCTGTCCTTTAGAAAGGTCTACGTGCAAGGCTGGCCCTTGGCCTGTGGCTGGGAACTTGGTCTGGGAGTGTTCCCAATCAACAGTTAGCTAACTAGTAGGAGTGGTTCACGTCACCTAAATTGGCTTTGCAAACAGGATGGTTTATTGCAAACATCCACTTTCCACAGGGAGTTGGGAGGTTTGGAATATGCCAGGCAGACAGCGCTCCTGTGACTGGCTCCCAGTAAAACACTGTGGACACTAGTCTCTAATGAGTTTCTCTGGCAGAGAGCTCTTCCGTCGTTACCTCCCACCCCAGAGGAATCAGCACATCCTGTGTGACACCACAGGGAAACGGCCTGTCGGAGCTTACTCCTGATTTTCTCCGGGCTTCATCCCCTTGAGCTTTTCTTGATTTTGCTTTGTATCTTTTTGCTGGAATCAATCATAGTCACAGAGGAGGATGAAGCTACACGCCGGGTTCTGAGAGTCCCCCCCAAGTTTCTCATCAAGCCTGGGGGTGGTCTTGGGGGCCCCTGACACACACACACACACACACACACACACTTTCCAATTTGACTCTTTTAGATTCCTTATAAACTTTGTATTAAAGATGAAGAATCAGAGACTTAAGAAGGTGAAAAAGTTAGATGTGGAACAAAGAAATATGATGAATTCAAGTGCAGGTCTCCCTTGCCCTAAAAACTATGCTCATAAAAACTGTGCACACAACCTACCAGGCTCCTGACTTGGCATTTCCAGCCCAGAGTGATCATAGCCTGTGTCTGTTTGACCTGTACAGGATCCATTTCTTGCAGCACCTCCCCTTCTTCAATAGATGTAAGCCCTGCAGAGCGGGACTATATTGCTGTCTGCCCAGTGCCTCGCAGGGTGTCCCGCACATTGTAAGAACTCAGCAAATATTTGTTGAATAAATTAGTGAATGAGTGGGTGCTTTATTTGTATTTCCTTTTTACTGTTGTAAGAACCCTATTAGGTGAAGTAGTAGAATTAAAACATTTTAAGATGGAATGTAGAAAATTTGAAAAAGAGATAATTTATCTCAAGGTCACATGTTTTTAGGAACATAGTTGACCTACAGTCCAGGTCTCCTCCCACCTGCCCCACTATCCATCACGGTTGCTCCCTTTACTAGGAAATTAGCCAGGGACCTCTTAGGTGTAAGTTGCTTAAATGGTGGGGATCATACCATCATTGTGTTGTTAATAGGAAAGGAGACCCTTTTATTCACTTAAACTCTTTCAAAACTTGTAATTTTCACCTAAATGACATGTCACCTGAAAACCACCATGGGGTATAAAGTGGTCCCTGCTTAGCCACTGCTTGCTTTCTGCTATATTATGAGCCATAATCACACTCTGAAACAATTAAAGGGAAAATTTCCATAAATAAACAATTCATAAATTTTAAATTGCACATTACTCTGAGTAGTGTTACAAGACTCTAAATTCCAGATGGGGAGATGTCTCAATCTTCTGATTTGGACCACTATGGTAGACACACTGAACCCGGCCTCAGCTCTGAACTCTGAATTCCAGAAGTCTGGACTGAAGGAGTTGCCACTGGGAGGAAAGACAGGAAGGAGGTGGTTCATGCCACTTACAAACCACGTGCAGGAAGAGGACGGCTGTGTCTGAGCCAAGGTTGTTCTCTGCATAGGCGGTCACCTGGAAGATCCCCGCACTCTTGTACACATGCTTGATGCCATCCTCGATCGGGCTGAAGTTGGCATAGGACACAGCAATCCCATCTCCAAAGTCGAGCTGGATGTTTGTCCTCTGTAGATCACCCTGCAAGGGAAGAGTCATTGACCTGGGTCCTTTCACGAGGTCCTGTCTGACTTCCATGCTTCCTCCTGTTGATTCTTCAGCAACACCTTCTTTAGACCTAGGTCTTTCCCAGGGGACAGAATCACCCTACCACCATCACTGGACTCCTCTCTGATAGCCACTGGGCACTGTGGGCAGGCACTGTGGACCTACTCTCCCTTTATATGCAAGCTTGGGACAGTTTGAATTGGTATGACCCTGGCCACAGTACCACACCCTGGCAAGGTACAGCTTCTCTGAAATCTGAAGCGGGGAAGCCAGGGGCTTTCCTAATCCCTCACTTGCATGGTTTAATTCTTCTGTGTCATAAAAATAATAGCAATAATAGTAGCAGCTAGCACAAAGGCATCAGTGCCAAGCAATTAATCTCTCTCATAACACTCTATTGCAGAAAGTATTTTACAAATGGGGACAAAAATCATTAAACTAAAGTCACATAGCCAATAGTGGAAGACTCAAGTTTTGAAAGCAGTCTAGCTTCCACGATAATACTCCCAACCACAATTCTATAGCTATCATTGTTCCTGTTTCTGGGCATTTATTGTTGCATTCTAAAAGCTATGCTAATCACTTACCACATCTCATATAATGCCATCTCCAAAATTACAATATGAGGTAAGGTGATCATTCCCATCCAGATGAATACTCTATACTATTCAAAATTACGTATGTGTTTTCTTGTCCTTGGGCTTCTCAAAACCTACCTAAGCCCCCTGTTCTCTGAAGCCTCTTCTAAGTAGCCCAGCTCACAGGTATCTCTGACTCTTGGAAGGTTAAGAGCACCTTGGGTGCTGGCTGGTGATATGATGTCGATGGTTCAGGTGAGTACATGGTACCACTTATCTTCTTAAGACCTGATGCTGAACCCCAGCCTTCCTGTCTCCCCCTTTGAATAAATGCAGTCCACCTAAACCTCATGCAAAGATGTTGTATAAAGAAGAACAGGGTGCATCTGTTCATATTCAAAGATAAATGATGGAATAAAGAGAGAAATACATGATTTTGGAATTACGAGCCAATCATTCTGCCCAGTGCACTGGCCACAAGTTCATTCCCATTTTCCTCTGTGGCAACTTGGATGTGAGTGAAATATTGATAGGTGCTCTCCCGACCCCCCCACAATATCAACTATCCTTGAGTTTATAAATATAAATTAAAGTGAAAATGAATCCAAGGCAATTCAAATGGATAAGATCATGGCTCTTCAAGTTCATTCAAGAGAAGGTTTTTATAGCTCTAGTCCTGAAAACTCCCTAGTGAAAATGCAATAATGACCTCCTCTAAATCTAAAGTCCTTTAATTCAAGCACCTGGTGTGGAACAAGGCTGAGGAATCTGTCACTTAGGATAAGGAACCTTCACCATCAAGCCTGGTGTGGTCCTGACTTTAAAGGCTCTGAAATGCTCATGCTTGTGAGAAAAACCTCCTGACTGGCTTTGCTCTCTTTCCAAGATCTCAAGAGCACAGAGCAATTTGCATGTAAATTTACAGGGCTTTGTCAATCAGGGAACCTTCCAGCTCCACCACCTCAGCAGAGTATCTGAAAAGTTCCCCATTTGGGAAGAAGCTAAACAACCCACACAGTGAAAAAGAAGCAGACAGCTGTGCTTCTTGTACCCTAGAATGAATGCATGCCGTCTGATCTCACTGCTTGGGTTGCAAAAGACACTAAAAATCTAATGGAGCAGGTAGTTGATGTGATAGTAACTAATACAATATTCTTTACAAAGGTTAGTTTAAAGTATTTTAATAATCTTTCAAGACCTTTTGAAAGTTTTGTGGGCTTTTCTAATCAATGTGGCTAAAGGTTAGAATTCTGCAAAAAGAGGCTCCTAAAAGCAATGGATGCATTTGAATTTCCTTTTCCTGGCAGTTTACAGTTTATGACCTTATGGTGATAAACATTTCCTAAGCAGACCCTAAGAGGGGACCCTGAAAAATATATCCAGAGCCACAGGCCTCAAGAGGCAAGTGGGCCCCCACTGGAGACAGATCTTCATTGTGGAGTGAAAGGAGGGGGTCTTGAAACACCCCAAGTGTTCTTGCATGCCTCTCTGCCTTCTGCAGAAGTCTCTGCTTTTTGATGTAGACACTGGTGCACCAGCCTCTGGAAATGGAAGATCTTTGTTTTCTTTGGTCTCTGAGTTTAGACCTCAGACATCCAGGTGGTTTCCTACCTCTTCCATGAGGATGATGAAGGTTGCATTGTGTCCCTGCTCTGCCACCAGGCGCCCATCGGTCGTCACCACGTGGAGGCCCCGAGGGGCTTTTCCGGGACACAATTGGGCCTTGGCGGAGTATTTGTCCCTTAGTCCATCTGTGCAGTTATTGGACACAATCCTCCGGTACCTAAGAAGAATTGACAATTGACAGTACTGTGCTTTTCATCAAGAGTGTGAGAGCGTGTGCACATATGTGTGTTAGAGAGCTAAAGAAAGAGATACGCTCCCCACAGCTGCCCCCAAAACCAAGTCTAGAGAAAGACAGCCATTTATGAAGATAAACAAACTCGGAGGAACTGCTATCCTTCCATCTCCGGAAAAGTAGCTCCTTAAACATTACTATTGATCCTACCTGGTGAGCCACGGATCAGATCAGTGTCTGAACCAGCTAAGAAAAATCAATGTCTGACTCACACATGGCAGAAGAGGCAGACCAGTGGACAGGGGAATTGGGAAAAGTCAGTGCATCTCTCTGTCAGGGAGGAGCCAGCTGTATTTCCCCAAGACCATCCCCAGCTTTCTCCATACCAGAGAGCAGCTAGAACATCAGACTTCCAACTCTCATTAATCAGGAGGCCTCTTCCTGTCTTCTCTTCATCCCCAGGATGTCATTTCTTCCCCTAAAACCTAACAGCCTTTACGCTGGAGCCAACTGAGCTATTTTATAACATATTTTCTCTGTTTTGTTAGTATTTCATTTTGTACTCAACACAAATATCAGATTAGAAGCACAGGTTTAAAACTCCTGTTCAATCCAGGTAAAGTTAGCTCACGGAAGAGAAAACCTTCCTAGAAAAGGAATCAGTGTTCTCATAAAAACCACGTATGTCAATATACCACTCCCACTACCTCCATCACCAACTACCACCACCACCACCACTATGACCACCACATCATGTCTTCTTTCACTCTCTCTGTCAGGAATAATCAACCACTCCATCCATGTTGCCTTCTTCTGTGACATCCAATACAGAGGAATACAAATTCTTCTTGAGTGAAACTGGTCCTAAATCCACCTGACTTTCCTCATAGGTCCCCCACTATTGCAATACCTATGCTATACCTCCATCCAGAGATCCCAGGGAGGGAGATGCTAAGCAAATGTTTTCAGTAGTTGTTTTCTCAGGTTAGAAGATAATGTATCTTCTTACAAATGTACATCATCATTGTTCCTTGTGGATCGAGCTTATGCCTGGAACTCTGCTCCCCAATATGGCAGCTGCTTTCTATAGGGAGCCACTGTGCACCTGAAATGTGGTCAGTGTGGTTTATTGCAGTGATAAAATTTTATATATCAGGTTAAATAATATATATCATCAAAATTAATTTTACTTTCTAAAAACTTTTTAATTTTTGACCACTAGAAAATTTAAAATTACATAGATGGTTCACCCTATTGTTCTTTTGATCATCACTGATCTATATAATCAAATTTTCAAATTGAATTATTTTTCATGTTGATCTTTAGTCACAAGATATTTAATTTTTATTTATGATACCTATTTCAGTAGTAGAAGTCTTAACTCAAACTTGCTATCATCCATCCTTCCTCTTCAACCTCAACTAGCCATCAACTCAAGCTGGTTGGTGATTTGTAATATCAGCCAACACTAAAGAAAATTGAAGGTATATGTAGATGCCTACAGTGAATCTCTGAGGGGAAGGTGCAAATAGACTTTCCTTTTCATATGTGTGATTTATTTGGTTAGTTATTTGTTGCTTTTTTCACCTAAATTACTTAAATTGGACCTACTTGTACACAACACATCATGTATATTAGGACACACAAGATGTCCTAATGCGATTATTTTCTTGTGATGTGTAAAGGAAGCTGTGGTTGTCAGTTGGCTTATTCTTTGCAATTATTATATCCCCTTCCTCAAACTTCCTAAGTTTTGTTTTCTGACATCACATCTGCTTAAATTCAAGCTGATGGATTTGCAGTTTGAATGGCTTAAATCCCTAATCCAGACTCCTACAATAACATAACATCAAAGGTTCTAAAATCCCAGACTGGAATCCAGGAATAGCCCTCTCAGAACTGTTGGAAGAGGTGAGAATTGAGAGGACACCTTAGTCTCTTGATACTCATAGAATGTTCTGGAGACCAACAATATCCACATCATGCAGGAGACTTTTTAAAATGAAGGGTCTCTACCTCACTCCAGATTCTCAAATCAAGTTGCATTTTAACAAGATTTTCAGATGTTATGTAGCCATATTGGAATCTGAGAAGGGCTGCAGTCCATCCTTGCACTTGACAAATCTCTTCTGCATCGTAGAGGCAGCAAAAGTAAAGGTCAGAAAACAAATCTCCAAGGAAACTGTTTTCAAGTAACTAAGAGGTAACTAATAAGTGAGCAAAGAGAGAAACAGACATCTAATTGGAGAATTACCAAGAGTGTGCCTTGACCTTCTCATCTCAGAAGCTCCTAGGATGAGACAGGAATTTTCATTTGAAGATTTTAGCGTTGATGTATGAGAATGGCTGTTCACCCCTCATCAGAAAGCACTGTAATGGCTGTTCATCAGTTGTAGCAACTGACTTCATTGGAGACCCAAGATACAAGGCAGCGTCCCTTTCCAGAAAAAATGTTTTGACCAAATAACAAATAGGGTCTGCCAGAGGGAAATGGCAGCAAGTATTGAAACATGGGAGATTAGAGATCTCTTCAGAGGCTTCCCAAAAGGAAGCACTCTTAACTAAAATTTTGTCTTTTGTTTCCCTTAGCTACTTGAATAAAAATAAATAAATAAAATAAAAATGAAAATCTATCTACATTCTATCTTCTCCAACAGCCAGGCGTTCCCTTTGATGCCACCTCAGGGTAAGAGGAAAACATTGAGTCCGGTTCCTTCAGGTGTTTTACTTACCCAGTGCTATTTAGGTAGCTCTGGCCAAGGCTGCAGTCCTTTGACGGGGATGCTGGATTGTACCAGAAAGCTGGGACACACTGGCTCTCTCCATGTCTCTCATAGCCATAGTCACTGTGGGGAGAAGGAATGTTGTGGAATGATGTGCATGTACAAACACCCACAGACACATAGAAACACACACATGTCCTATTGCAACCCGACACGTCACAACACATGGTTTTAAGTATTTCCAGTGAAGGCAGGTATTCATACTTTGAAAATGAATTTTTAGATTTAGACAGAGTTCTGAGTCATTTGGAGTTGGTCAAGAGGGGAAAAAGTAGTGAATAATCCAGTGGAAATTCTAGGTTGGAAAAGGTTTGGATTCAAATGATGCGACAGGTATTACACTGGTCTGGAGTTGGGTGGAGGATGCTGTATACATACATAGAGTATTGAACCCAGGGACACTCACCCACTGGCCACATCCCTAAACACCCCCCACACCTTTTTTTTCTTTTTAATTTTAGGGCAGGGTTTCACTAAGTTGCTTAGGGTCTTGCTAAGATGCTGAGACTATTTAAATTTAAAAGTATATTTGGGTTACAGTAGGAAGAATTAAATAAGTAGAGGACAACCAAGATGACTTAAAGATCAAGTTCAATGTTGTGATTCAATATATGTTATTCCAAAAATTGATTTCCTTTTTTCCTGAAAATTCATTCTTTCTCAAATACCAACATAGCCATTCAAACTTTTCCTGATTAGATAGAACAAGGCCCCCCTATTTCCCTAAAAATATATGTGTTGCTCTTTCCATGTTTCTATAAAATTTCAGCAATAAAAAAGTGAAGAAAGAAAGTCAGGCATGATTCTCTTCTTTTCTCCCATGTGCTAAATGAGGAAGTACCAGACCATTTCAGTAGAGGAAGGCCAAGGGTGTCACCCTACTTCTTGGTGTTTCATAAGGTTCCCAGGTGTGTAAATGTCAAAGTAGAAGAAGAGTAATAAAGTAGATAAAAAGTGATGATTGCTCTTGTAACTCGCCGGAGGTCACTGAGGCTGGCTCCTCTTGGCAGCAGAATTTATGTTTCCAAGTGCAGCATCCAAGAGTGTCCTGAAGCCTACAGACTGGGCAGCACAATCTGGGCATTTGAATATTGATCCACTGAGAGTTAAGAAAACATAAAACGGCAAGGGAAGCCACTCTCTCTGCACCGCCTGTGCTTTCTTCTGCTGCTCTTAAATTCTTTAAGCCAAAAGTTTGTTAAATTTCAATGAAAACACAGGCAAATTATCTGTGTGTATCTTGGAGGGGAGATAGGGATGCCAACATAATTCCACACGTAGTTATCACTTGATATATGCCCTGACCTTTAAAATAAATAATAAGCCCTGTCCTCAATTGATTTTCAGTCCTCTGGGGAGAGAGACACAACATACCCCAACTAAAGAATGGATTAACAGCAAGAAGCAGAGCACTAAGTCATATGGTTCAGAAGTGATAACTGATCAATGAGGTCATGTTCGCTAACTGCCCAGCTTGACCATACTCCATCTTCTCACCCACTTCTGTCCCAAACCCATAATTGCACACTTCTGGCCCTCTTTATCTTTTTGTTTAGACTTTTCTTGAAGCACTTTACCCTTTGCCTGTGTTTGGTGGTCTCCTACTTCTTCTTTAATATCTAGGCAGTATGAGGCTGTCTCTACTTTCCTAGACAAAAATCTTTAGGGCCAGAACATGTTGGAAACTGAAATGAAAACTACAACAGAGCAGGGATCTGTGTCATTGTTTACCACCCATGTAAGAGTCAACAACAGTACCTAGAAATTTGCAGGTATTGAATAAATATTTGTTAAGTGAATGGACAGTCCAATCACATTAATAACAAACTCATAAATTATATCACTGAGTTGTGTCTATTTCTGCAGGAAGATTGTGAGTCCATTTCTAGAAAGTACCCCCAAATGCTCAAGAGATTACTGTGGAGTGAACCTGAGTAGAAGATCATTGCAAGGAAAGGTAAAAATCATGATCAGCTTTGATGGAAGGAAGGAGAAAGAAAGATCTCTGCCAAGTAAATCCTTTGCTAAGCATCCTGACCAAGTATCATATGTAACCCAATACACAATTTATACATTGTTTCACTTTATTTTATTATTACTATCAATTATATTATTATCTATAATATATACAGCTAGGAAATACTATAATATTATATTATATGTGCTTCTTTTATTTTGGCAGCAGTGGCTGGACCCAGGGATGCTGGACTGCTGAGCTATCTGCCCCAGTCCTTTTTATTTTTCTATTTTGATACAGGGTCTAAGTTGCTTAGGGTCTCACTGAGTCGTTCAGGTTGACATCAAATTTGTGATCCTCCTGTCTCAGCCTCCCAAATTGGTGGAATTATTTGCCTGAACCACTGTGTCTGATTTGTTGATGCTCTTAAAGTTATTTGCATCCATGTGTATGAATGGTAGGGATAATCTACAATATGGGGCCACTACCTCTCTCTTCCTAGTCTACATTCACTGATGCCATGTTGGTAGCTTTAACCTGTCGTGAATATATATATACAACAATCAGTATTTGTTAATTCCCAGAGAGCTGGAAGTCCAATATTTACCAGCACACCACCGAATATCTTATTTCCAAGCATTATTTATCTGTGAATAAACTGGGCTGTGGTATGGTTGTACTACTTCTCGAAAATTCCACAACCACTTGCTTTTTAAGGTGAAGCTGTTGGCATGTCCAGCTAACCCTAGGAAATATTGGTAATCTGTAAAGGAAGAATGCTCTCTTAAGCAGCTCTGGGAAGGAGAGAAATGTTTCAATACTCTTTGCTAAACGTAACCATCTTTGGCAGTTCTGTTCAGCTCTGCTACCTGTTAGCGATGCAGTAATTAAAAAAAGGTGCATCAGACTTGCTGCTTTGCCCCAAAGAGCAAAAGCACCTCATTAATATTTAACAACTTTAGCAGAAACTGGCTGCCCCCAAGCTGTGGACTTCTTCATTAATTTCTGCTAAATGTATATTAAAATCTCCCATACTGTCCAACCGCCCTCCCATCTCAGAAGTCTGCATGATTTAGACAAACAAGCAGCTCCGGCTGCTGCTCCAGCTTCCTAGGAAAAGGCGTTTTCTGTTGAATTGAGAGGTTTGGATAGAATGCACCAGAAAGTTGGATTTGCCTCGGGGAAGTGTGCTGCTGCAGATTCTGCAAACACACAACCAGTCTCCTTCAAGGAATCAGTCACATTTGTGTCTTTCATGATTATAAAAGGTTTAGAATGTATCAGAGTTTTGGAGAAAATTTCTTCTTTTCCAGGAACCTATATAGCTTCCAAACCCCAGCCAAAGAAAAGCGATTCTGAAAGAGGATTAGCCAGCCTGGTTCAGACATCAAAAAACTCTGCATATCAGAACAGGAAGGGATACCCAGACATCCCCTCAGTTGATGGACTGAAAAGGAAAATTCAAAAAAGTCAAAAAATGCCAAAGAGAGTACATAACAGGGTGTGGCAGATAGAGGTGGTAATCAAGAATCTTGATCCCTGTTTGGCATTACAATGATCCCAAGTGACACCTGTTTAATCATCAGGGAGGGTCTCTGGACCCCAAGAATGATGTCATGAAACTCTTGGGGTCAACCAAATAGACATGGTCTCTTCTAGACAAGCTCTGAGCCTTGTTCAAGCTTTAGACCATGGGAAGCCCTGTCATTTCTTCCTGGACCCGTCCTCTCTCTGTACCCTCATCCGGCAGGTGAGATTCCAGGGCTAATGTTCTACAGGCACCTCTGTCCCATTTTAGGACTTAGTGTAGTATTGCGGGTTTGGGATCCAGCAAATCTTATCAGGCACAGAGCAAGCACCCACCAAACAGACACAGCAAACCACCATCACCACAAGATATTGATTGACATTGCCATTCATTAGCTGAGGCAGATGCCTAAGTACGGCCCTAGTGAAAGACAGACAATTATATCCAAGCCATTTCAGAAATTATTTTCAAGACCCAATAGTCATTCCTCAAACACCTCTCCTGATAAATCCCACTCTATCCATCTGCCTCATCCCTGACCAACAGCCTTATCCTGTCTCCACTCTCAGTTCCCGTTCCTTCTCTGAAGACCTGCTTATTCTTGTTGAGCTACTCAGCAGCAAGGTCACACGGCTCACCCCCACTTGTTTCAGGGAGCTTCTCTGGCTTATGTCAGTCCTCTGTGGTCTCTTCCAACCATCTCTAGCACATATGGTCAGAACCAGAGCTAAACAATAGAACTTTCTACAAAAATGGAAATGTTTTATATCTATGCTGTTCAATATGGTAGCCAGTAACCAGTACAACTAAGGAATTTATTTTTAAATTTTATTTCATTGTAATGTGAATCATCACATGACTAGTGGCTACTATAATGGACACTTTAATTCTGGTCCATAAAATTCAGCACTTAATTATATGCTTTATTATTATTCTCTGTTATGCCTTCTTTTAGTGCAATGACTCTTGTTTATGTATTGTTTATTGTCTTATTTATACTTTGACTTGTCCACTACAGAAAGATCCTGCTTGCTTGGGCTCCTCATGCACATTACTGAAGGTTGAATAATTTTAGACATGCCTTGGATTTGTGTGGCCCATCCCAGAGCTCCTCCCCTGTCTTCTACCTCACCATTTGGCAACCCTGCTCTGAGGATTTGGCCCCATACTGGACATGAAAGGTAGCCACCACTACATATTAAGAGGATCTGAAGTCAAATGATTATCTTGAGTGAATTAACTTCTCTGTTTGCTCATGTCCACCTGTAAAATGCCTATGATAGCAAACTCTCCTCCCAGCTGTTGGTTGAGATGTTTAAGAAAGAAAATGAATGCAGAAGACTTGGTACAACACCTGGTACATAGTAGGTGCTCAGTAAAAGTTATTGTCAAGTGATCAGATGGGTGAATAGAAAAGAAGATGATGATATTCCATAACCACTAGGCTAACCTGGTTTTTTACTGAACAAATAGATTTGGGTCTCCCAGAGGGCGACTCTTCCACTGGAGCCCTCAATTCAGAGCAAACTCTTTATGCTCCCCTTTCTGACTACCTGCTAGTCTCTAACATCCTTAATTCTCAGTGAGAATTTGGTCCTGGCTCATCACCAGCACCATGATAGAGGTTGCTACAGAGCAGCTCTCTAGAGTAAGTTGAAGGCTAGGGGAGTTTGAGGCTCTTATGTTGAAACATCGATATGGATGCCATGTTCACACTTATTAGTGGTACCTGCTCTGCTGAAAGCTGTGAAAGTCAAGATGTCCCACAAATAAACCTCCTCTCTTGAAGCAGAGGGGGAACACAGGTGGACACACCTTCCCTTTGTGAATCCAGGTGGTATGCCACAACTCTTCCACCACAGTGAAGATGATTAACCCACCCTCCCCAGCCTCCAACTCTCCAAACTGACTAAAGTAGGCTGCATCCTCTCCCTGCTTTCTCTGGGACTTACACCGTGCCTGGACCAATCCAATGCACATGTCCTGATTTGACTTAGGGAAACAACTAAGTGGAAAGTGCATGATAATGGCTTCTGCTAACCAAGCTGGGCACTTCACATTCCTTAGCTAATCACATTTCCCGGTAGCAAGGACCATTGAGAAGGAGACAGAGCTATGAAACTCGTTGCCATGCACTGGTCTCTAGCACTACCTCAAACACAAGAGGCAAGCTATATTTGATGATAAGACTATGTTTTAAAACCCGAGCTCTGCTAACTGAAACTGACTTAAAAACAAAGAAGATAATTTCAAACATTCAGTCCCAGTGTTTCCCCAAACCACAGTAAATAACCCAGGATTTCAGAAATTAAAAACAAAAAACTTCTTCTCCCACATAGAGAAAAGGTAAAAAAAAAACATACTTTTAGATCATATTATATTTTGTTATTTTTCTATGATTATGATCATTAAAAACCACAAGCCTCAGCTGCTTACTTACACTGACTTCTTCTACCTTCTTTTATAATATGAGGTATGATTGACTACAGACATGTAAGTATACCTTATATATATAGAATGCCCATGACAATTCTGGGCCACATTCTTCCAAATGAAAATGAATTTCAGCCCTGTTTTCTTCTGGTTCTGTGAAGAATGTCACTGGAATTTTGATGGGGATTACATTGAATTTGTGAAATGCTTTTGGTATATGGCCACTTGGATGTATTGATTCAGCCTATCCAAGAACAAGGGATGTCTTCTCATCTTCTGAAATATTCAATTTCTTTCTTCAGTGGTCTATAGTTTTCATTAGTAGAGGTTTTTCACCTCTTTGATTAGATTTACTCCTAGATATTTTTTTTCTTTTTTGAGGTTATTATGAATGGGATGACCTGCCTGATTTCTTTCTCAGCACATTCATTATTGGAGTATAGCAAAGTGATTTTTGTATATTGATCTTGTATCCCTGCTCCTTTGCTAAAGTCGTTTATTAGTTCCAGAAGTGTTCTGGTGAAGTTTGGGGGTCTTCTAGATATAAAATCATGTCATCAGCAAACAACAATAATTTAAATAGACACTTTCCCCCCCAAAAAAATGGGCAACAAAAATTGAAAAAAATGTTCAACATCCCTAGTAATCAGGAAATGCAAATAAAAACTACATTGAAATTTCATATCACTCTGGTCAGAATGGTAATCATAAAGAACACAAATAATAAAAAATGTTGCCAAGGATGTATGGCAAAAGGCATGCTCATACATCATTGGCGGGACTGCAAATTAATACAAACACTTTGGAAAGCAGTATGGAGATTCCTAAAATGACTAGGAACTGATCACCATATGACCCAGCTTTCCTACTCCTTGGTATTTATCCTAAAAAACTAAAACTAATGTGCTACAAGAACATCTATGTTGATAGCAATGAAATTTACAGTAGCCAAGTATGGTATGGAACCAACCCACATGCCATCAACAGATGAATGGATAAAGAAAACACACACACACACACACACACACACACACACAAAAGGAGTTTTATTCAGTAATAAAGAAGAATAAATTGCATGTGGGCAAGATTTTCTCTCACTCTGTAGGCTCTCTCTTCACATTCTTGATTGTATCCTTTGCTGAAAAAAAAGGTTTTTAGTTTGAGTCCATCCCATTTATTGATTCTTGCTTTGATTTCTTGTGCTTTGGAAGTCTTGTTGACGAAGTCTGATCCTAAGCCAACATGATGAAGATTCAGGCCTACTTTGTCTTCTATTAGATTCAGGGTCTCTGGTCTAATTCCTAAGTCCTTGATCCATTTTGACTTGAGTTTTGTGCAGGGTGAGATATAGAGGTTTAGTTTCATTTTACTGCACATGGATTTCCAGTTTTGCCACCACCATTTGTTAAACAGGCTATCTTTTCTCCATTGTATGTTATTGGCTCCTTTGTCTAGTATGAGGTGACTGTATTTATGTGGTTTTGTCTCTGTGTCATCTGTTCTGTGCCATTGGTCTGCCTGTCTATTTTGGTGCCAATACCATGCTGTTTTTGTTACTATTGCACCAAAAATACAAAGAACCCAATCAATAAATGGGCCAAGGAACTGGACACTTTACAGAAAAAGACATACAAGCAATTAATAAATATATGAAAAAGTGTTCAACATCTCTAGTAATTAGAGAAGTGCAAATTAAAACAACTCTAAGATTTCATCTTACTCCAATTAGAATGGCTATTATCAAGAACACAAACAATAATAGATGTTGGTGTGGATGTGGGGAAAAAGGCACACTTTTACATTGCTGGTGGAGTTGCAAATTGGTGCAGTCACTCTGGAAAGCAGTGTGGAGAATCCTAAGAAAACTTGGAATGAACACACCTTTTGATCCAGTTATCCCACTCCTCAGTTTATACCCAAAGTACTTAAAATCAGCATACTACAGTAACACAGTCACATCAATGTTTATAGCAGCTCTGTTCACAAGAGCTAGATTGTGGAACCAACCTAGATGCCCTTCAACAGATGAATAGATAAAGAAAATCTGGTATATATACACAATGAAATATTATTCAGCCATAAAGAAAAATAAAATTATGGCATTTTCAGGTAAATGGATGGAATTGGAGAATATCATGCTAAGTGAAATAAGCCAATCGCCAAAAAACCAAAGGCCAAATTTTTTCCCTGTTAAGTGAAGAATGATAAATAATGGGGGCAGGGGATTTAGGGAGTTAGAGAAGAATGGAGGAACTTTGGATCATGTAGAGGGAAATGAGGGGGGGTATGAAAAATGATGGAATGAGACATATTATTACCCTATGTACATGTATGATTACATGAATGGTATGAATCTACATTGTGTACAACCATGGAAATGAAATGATGTACCCCATTTGTGTACAATGAATCAAAATGTAGTCTGTAAAGAATTTTAAAAAATAAATAAAATTAAAAAATAAAAAAAAAGAAGAATGAAATTATGGCATTTGTTGCTAAATGGATGGAACTGGAGAACATTTTGCTAAGTAAAATAAGCCAGACTCAGGAAGTCAAGGGTTGTTTTCTCATATGCAGAAACTAGAGCAAATAAGGGAATAAAAGAGGGGAGAATCCCCTGAAAATAGAAGGGAGATCAGTGGAGCAGAGGAAGGTGGTTGAGGGGGAGGGACAAGAGACAGGAAAATAGGTAGAATGAAATTGACCAAATTATACTATGTACATACAAGAAAATACCAGAGTGAACTTCACATTTATATATATCAACAAAGCACTAATTAAAAAAAAAAGACTAAATAAATTGAAGGACAACCGATGAAGAAGAGGAAGGGGAACAGGGATGAGAAAGTGGGAAGGGATAGGGGAAATTTGGGGGACTGAAGAGGGGCAAATTATATTCCATGCTTTTATGATTATGTCAGAATGAACCCCAATATTATATATAACTATAACACAGCAATAAAAACATAAAGAAGAAATAAAAAATAAATAAAGATAATCTATAGAGGATTATTGGAGACCATACACCTCTTAAAATTCTATCACTGAAGATCAAAACGACTTTATTTGAAATTGTTTTAGGATTAATGAAACATTCCATATGAAATTTCATCCACAGTGGTAAGCCTAAGTTTCTTGGAGATGAATTCTAATATCAGAGTAGCTGAACATGGAGATGATGCTTCTTCTGAAACATAAAGTAAATATGATGGAATAAGTCTTGTTTGATTTCTGGAGAAATGGATGGTATAGAGGTAAGAAGAATGAAGAATTTAGCTAGTTCTGCATTTGAATCCCAGCTGGTAAGCTTGGTCAAATAACTTATGGTCAAGATGCTTAATCTCGTCTCATTAAAAGGTAACAGTGAAGATTCTGACGTTACAGGGCCTTGGATACAGGTAGTATTTCTAAGCAAAGGGGAGAACCATAGGATGCCTTGCAAGGGCTACCCTCCCCACCCATCCTATTTTATTTAGAGATGGATGGTGAGAGTAGTTCCTAAAGAATGGTTCAGAAACATATCAAGCAATGCCAGCAGCACTAAAATAAATGGATAACATCCCAAAGTACTACTTTGAAGACTTTGTTTATCTGGATGTATACACTCTGGTTTAGTTGCTAAGAATACAACAGGGACCACTTAACCCTGGGGCCCTGGATTCAAAGCAACAGCAGCAGCACCAACAGCAACCATGTGTTGTATGTCTGTGCTGGACACCACTTGGTCGAATGCCTTATCTATATTCATGGCACCTCTTCATCCATTCAGTCATTCGTTTCTTTCTTTCTATGACCCAAAGGGACACATATAATGTATTTTTATTTTGCAACCTAGGAGATGAAGACACAGGGATTAAGAAAAAAATCCCAAGATAAAAAATTGTGAATATTAGCACTGGGATTTTTATCCACACCAATAAATGCTAATGGAGTTACTAAAGGAAATATGTTAGAATTCTTGTTCCTCTTCACTTGTGTGGCTTCCCAACAATGGGTGAAGGTCTGGTGTGTCTGGAAAGACACAGGATATAAATATAAAACACACATATTTATATGCTAAGGCAGAGAAAGGGTGCTTCAGAGGAGGCAGTTTGTAGCAAGATAAAAGTTGCCTGAAATTCATATGCTGAGTATTTAGGTTGACATCAATCTGTCACAAGTCATAATTCTGAGTGAACTACAGTATACGTGGCTTTGACTATTTTAATTGATTGTGGTTAATTATTCAAATTATTTATTCCAACTGTGAAAACAGTCTTTGTTCCCAAATGGTCAAAATTGTTACCGAAGGGACCCTGCTACTGAAGTTTAAATTCCGTTTACTACATTCCTTTTGATAAATCTCACTGAAGTCAAGCTTTCTAAAGAATGAGTTCGGGATGAAGAGTAGTTAGGGAGAAGTCAGTCACCCACTTGGCTTGTAGTTGTCAGTTCTATTCCCAGAGGAAAGTGGGAAACAGAATAAGCTTTCTGCACAAATCACAGCTAGCTGGATAAAATGAGGATGGAAGGAGGACAGCTATTGGTCAGGGGCAGCTGTTCTGTACCCAGGGATTCACGGTTAAATCCCTTGTTCTCTCCTCTACACCATCCATTTCTCTGGACTAACCTCTGTTATTCAGAAAGCCCTAATGCAACTGTGTCATTGCCCAGCCCCTTCCATGTTCAGAGGCTCACACTTGAGCCTTAGCTTTGTCTTTTAACCTGGGGTGAGCCACAATCAAATAAAACACTAGCTTTTGACTGGAACACAAAGGAAGAATTCATCCAGCTGGGATCAGAGGCATATCCACACATTCCCAGCACTGGAGAGGTTCTTGACCCTTCTGAAAAGAATGTTCAGAATCATGCTACAACTTGTCACTGAATGTTTAGTGTGTGCTAGACACTGGGAATTCCACAACAAGGAACGTCGAAAGTCCCTGCACTCATAGCACACACATTCTACTGGGGAAAGATGGAGGAGAATTGGAAATTCCAAAACAGGATCATTTCACAGGGTGATCAATAATAAGGATACAATGAAACCGAGCAATGTGTTGGAGAATGCCAGGGCACCGGTGAGATGAGGTGGTCTCAGAAGACATTTCTGAGAAGTTGATAATTTTGCTGAGACATGACAGATTCAAAGATGCCAGTCATCCTGAAATTTGGAAGAAATTCTTATACTTCTAGTTCCTTCTTCTATGAATGAGTCTGGATTCATTAAGTTAAAGGAGATGATAGTGTGACCACAATGCAGGAAAAGAGGGAAAACAGTAAGAAATTTAGACACAGGTAAGCCGAAGTCAAATGACTGACAACAGAGTAGGCAAGAAGACAGGATTATATTGTAAGGGGAAAGGGAAACTATTGGAGCATTTTAATCATAGGAGTTATGTGATCTGACTTGGATTTAATCAAGCATAATTTGGGGAATGGATTTTAGGGTGACAATCGTTGAAGGAGAGAGAGAGTAACTCTTGGAAGGAACCATCCTTTTGGAGATGGTGGAAGAGCTTTGAGTCACAGTCATTGTGGAGGTAGAACTTCAAGGACTCAATGGCCTTGATCTAAAGAGAAGGGATAGGAGATTTTGACTCTAGAACCTGAGTGGATAGCTGTAGGTTCTATCAAATATGGAAAAACTGGCCCAGGAACTTTTTCCACACTAACCCTAACCCTAGTTCTGCTTTGGCTGCACCAAGTTTGACATCCCTCTTAATAAGTCAAGAGATGTATGCTGAAGTGATAGATAGATACATGTCTATCCAAGAAGAGAGCTAAAGCAGGTCTGGAGGTAAGAGTTTGAATATTTGGGAGTCATGGGCTATAGGTGAGAATAAAATCTCAACAGGTGAGGTTTTAAGTTGTTCTTTGTCATTGCCATTAGAGAATTACAGTCTACAATAGTTTATTCAATATTTCAAAATAATGAATAACCCAATCAACAAATGGACTAAGGAAATGAGCAGACACTTCACAGAAGAAGATCTACAAGCAATCAACAGATATGAAAAAATGTTCAACATCTCTATTAATAAGAGAAATGCAAACCAAAACTACCCTAAGATTTCATCTCACCCCAATTAGAATGGCGATTATCAAGAATACAAGCAACAATAGGTGTTGGCGAGGATATGGGGAAAAAGGTACGCTGGTGAGGATGCAAATTAGTGTAGCCACTCTGGGAATCAAAGTGGAGATTCCTTAGAAAATTTGGAATGGAATCACCATTTGACGCAGTTATTCCACTCCTTGGCCTATACCTAAAGGACTTAAAATCAGCATACTACAGTGATGCAGTCACATCAATATTCATAGCTGCTCAATTCATAATAGCTAGATTGTGGAACCAATCTAGATGCCCTTCCAATGATGAATGGATAAAGAAACTGTTGTATATATACACAATAGAATATTACTCTGCTATAAAGAAGAATAAAATTATGGCATTTGCAGGAAAATGGATGAAGTTGGAGAATATCATGCTAAGTGAAATAAGCCAATCCCAAAAAACCAAAGGCCAAATGATCTCTCTGATAAGCAGATGATGATACATAAGTCGGGGGTGGGAGGGAGACAACAATGGAGGAAGGATGGATTGTATAGAGGAAAGAGGGGTGGGAGAGGTGGGGAGAAGGGAAAAATAACAGATTGAGACAAACATCATTACCTTATGTACATGTATGATTACACAAATGGTATGACTCTACTTCATGTACAACCAGAGAAATAAGTTTTTACCCCATTTGTTTACAATGAATCCAAATAAATTATTAAAAAATTTCAAAATAACTAGACGAGTCCAAAGATTTCCAACACAAAGAAATGATCATTGATTGAGCACATAGAAATGTTAATTATCCTGAATTGATCATTATAGATTGCATGCATGTACACATTATCACACTGTGCCTCATAGATACTTATAAATACTACATATCAATGAAAATGAAAAGCAAAGGAAATGATGGCAGACAGTTCACATGGAGGCACAGTTTGAAGGTACAGGTCTGCAGGTAACCATCCAAGGCTCTCTAAGTTCCATCTCTGCCCAACCTAACACCTCTCTGACTGTCCAATACGTATGCTCACTGAAGATGAGGAGAATCCCTGGAGATGCTGCTCAGATCAGGGACCTTCCCTGTTAACATGACTTTACCTGTCTTCTTCCCAGTGGTGTGGAGCTCCCACATGGCCCAATAACCTGGCCAGTGGACATGCATACTATCTGGGACATGCCTTCCTCCACTACCTCCATTTTCATCCTCACTCCACAGACAGGTAGAAATCTGGTCAGAATTGGTGACAAAATGCCAAAGGACTCACCACTCGAAGTCCCAATCGGCACAGACACAGGGTTCTGAGACCACTGACCCTGAGTAGTCTCGGCCCAGGGCACACTGAGCTCCTGGCTTGCGTTTCTTGAATATTTTCCTTTCTCCCATGACGCAAGGCTCTCCCTTAGAGAGAAAGTCCGTAGTGAAGAGAGAGAGAAAAATACAAAGGTGATGAAATAAGCCAGTTTCTCAGTAAGAGACATTAGTCTTTTCCTTTTCTTCTAGTTACTCTACCTTCTATGCTCTTCTGTGCAGCAGCAAATCCATCCTCCCTAACCATCCAGCAATTTCAAGAATAAATTGCTACCACCACACAAAAGCATCACTGTGGGAGGCTGACCCACTCTGTCCCTCCACCCACCCAATCCTGTGATAGCCACATCATCCCGTTTCTTCTCCATGTCTACTGAGATGGCAAAGACTCCAGGCATCCCCGTGAACCACCAGGCCACTGGCCCATGGCCTCCGCAAAACGTGTGGAGGAAAAGAAACCCACATGTGGCATGCTATTTCCTGTCATCTTCACAGTCGAGTTGAAGTTGAGCCCCAATTTCCCTCCATATTATAAATGGCGGTACCCAACCCCTAATTCTTAAGTTAGAGACAAAAAGAGGAGAAATTGCTACAAGTTACGTGGCCCCAGGGTTCTAAAGAGGCAGACGCCTGCCTGTATTACACAGCAATGAAAATCAGCCATCACCTGACCCAGCCACACTGCACTCTGTGATTCTTCTCCTGACACCCCAGGGCCCTTACTTCAGTCTGAGACATATTCTTATGCTCCCCACTGGCTGGGGAGATGAGCAAGCCAGTGGAGGGCCTCTTAGTAAACATATCTGATGCTCACTTCTCTTCAGATGGAGCCAAAAGCCTAGGTTATCATCATCTCCTCTCCCCAGGAAGCTCAGTGATTTCAGTGAGCACGTAGGACCCCAGGGGCAAAAGGGTCCCTAAATCTTCTGCACCCTGCTAGACCTGGTGTGTCCCCTGAGCCCACACCCACTCCTCAGATGTCCTGCTACCACCCTCCTCTGATAGGAAGATCCCAGACTTAAAACTAAACCAAACTTGCAGTAGCCCCTCTTCCTAGGCCAGCATACCCCACCTTGGGCTGTACCTGATTGAGCAGGTGCCAGGTCTGATAGTCCTCCTTGGTGCAGCGCCGGCCGAAGATAGACTTGTAGTCCACTTTCACTAACTGCCATTCAGAGCGGAGGCTGAAGTGGCCAAAGACTCTAAGTGTTTGGGGGAAGGGCAGGAAAGACAAGCAGAGAAGGTCCATTGTCAGTCAGCAATGCACCAGGACTAAGGACAGGGGAGGACTGAACTGTAGCCTGGAGTTTTCCTGTCCTTCCAAAGTGAGTTCCTGGAAGGCCACCAGGGAGTCCACCATCCTCACAGCTCCAGCCAATCAGCATGGCATTCACAGTGAGTTCAATATTAAACTTTTTTCTTAATTGCAAAAGCAATATATGTACTTTCCAGGAAGAAAATTTGTCCAGCAATCCAAACCCCACCACCCAGGTAAAACCATTGTTCCCATTTGGATCCACAGCCTTCCCATTTCTCCTTAATGCAAGCACTGGGGTTTCATCTCCCCATGTCAACTGACAGGAACTCAGTTTCATCATCTCTAAAGTGGTGTGTGTGTGTGTGTGTGTGTGTGTGTGTGTGTGCTGGAAGAAGACTGAATTAGCTAATCCAGAGTACAACCCTGCCACTTCTCAAATTCTGTGATTATGACTAAATGTGTTGTAGTTGAAATTCCCACTGCCTAATTCACAGGAATGCCCATTCTCCTCTCCTCCTCTGAAAAATCACAGCAGTCTCATAAAAGGAACTCATATTTATGTATAGTAAAGAAGCACACCATCAGCACGACTTAGATAATCAATACTGACCTTTTCAAAGCCCAGCAGTTGAGAGCCCTATAAATATGAATGATCAATCGTTTCTAGAAAAATAGAAGGAAAAAAAAAAAGACGGATCATCCATACTCTACTTGGGTGGCATGTCTTGCAATTACAAAGCAAGACATCTATCACAGTGATGTAAAGGATGACTAATCACGCCAGGAACTTAGAACAAGTCCTGAGGAACTGGAGTCCTTCAGGATCTGGATGGCTTCCATTTCAGAAAACAGCCCCACTTTCAGTCCTGGAATGTCCTCTGTCCTGGTTCAGATACTGACACGATGAGAACCAAGAGAATAACTCTCTCAGAGGACAGTTCCTTCTGCAGTCTGAAAGAGAAGGATGCTTACAGGGGGAGTGGGATGGACAAACAATTGTGAAACAGGGTAAGACAGAGGATGGTCTTTGTAGGTCATATGACTTAAAATACATCTCAGGAGACAACTTTGTGTTATCAGATAAAAGTAAAATAAAAATTTTATGTCAAATAAGATTAAGTGAACTTCAAGGGATCAACTGAGGGGTCTCTCCTTTAGTAAAACTGCAAAGTCTTTGTATAAGTATCAGTTCAGCACTGGGCAACAGGAGCCCTGAGCCTAGAACACTCTGCATATGCGGTATACACACTGTGGAGAGTGAACTTGACTGTCTTCCTCTCAGTTATCAGTTTTCTGGTATTCTTGCTAAATCCAGTGGTTTCCAGATCCCACACATCAATGCCAGGCCCTCTACCATCTTTTCATTCTGAATTCATTCAGAGGTCAAATATTACTCCATTTAAAATCTATAACAAAACAGCTGCCTCATCATAAATTTCTACTTGTTTGAAGAAAGATGAATTCAATTGATAAGCTCATCAAGATAAAGCAAAACAATGAGAGGGGACCTTGACAAATGTCTCCTTCCTTCTCTATGCAGGCTATCAAAATCCTCCCACACTCAAAAGACACCTCCTCTTGTGAGTCTTCCCTGCTTGGAGCTTTCTGAGTAGCCAGATGTTTCTGATGTTAAACCAAACACCTCTGCCTGCTCCAGAGTTTAGTAATTTCGTGGATCACAAAATACATCACGTTGGATTAATCTCATGCCTTTCTATGAAAAGTTGGCTAGGCAGACAGAAGAGGGAAATATGAGGCACACAATTTACCTGGATGTCAGCAAGGCAAATGACAGGGCTGCCAAAGCAATTTTAAAGGAAAAAAAATGAAAAAACAAAATAAAGAGCCATGTGCTAGTAAAATTATGTGGCTGAACAACACCTAATTCAAGTATTAAAATCAACCAGGAGGGAGGTATGAATAGTTGGCTGCAAGGTTCTATTGTCTGTTGTCTTGTTCATCATTTTTATTAATGATTTGAAGACATGGAAATAATGGTCATCAATGAATACTAAACTTTCTGGTGACACGATGCTGGAAGAAACAGTCGATATGCTTGCTGGAAGAATTGGGACCCAATAAGGTCCTGACAGTCTGAAGAGATAGGTTGAATTTAATAAGATGTGATGCAACCACAAGAAATGTCAACTTCTCCTCCTGGTAATGACTTAAGCATTGGATAAAAGAAACAGGCTTGGTACAGATGAGGTTGAGTAACAGTCATAGCAGCTCAAAAGTTTCTATATGCAATGTGATCAATACAAGCAAAGACTTCAGGGAGAGAGAACTAAAAGACTCAAGATGATCTGAAAATGAGCTAACAAAATTGTACACATTATCAAGAACAAAATAAGGCAATATCAGAGGCTATTTACATTATCTAGATAAAAAAGAAAACCTGTGGTTCATTTGGGATGTTACCATTCAGAAACTGTGTTTCAACCTATAGTACACATTTGGGCTTTGGTGGTGGTGGTGGATTTTGAATCCCTTGAAATTTTAAACAAAACTGTGTATTCATTGGAACATGTATATTTATCTAAGGGTAAATTCCATACATTCTATCAGGTTATTCAGGAGGATTCACAGTTCTCAAAGTTTAGGACATTGAAATAGAATGGTTAAGATGGTATCCTGGGTTGAAAGGTAGCTTCCAATAAGATACGATCCTGTCCCATTCCCTGGAACTATGAATATTACCTCATTTGGAAAATGGGTCTTTGAAGATATAAGTAAGTTATGACTCTAAAGATGAGTTTGTTCTGGATTGGATATGAGATGTCCCCAATCCCAATCCCAGAGCTCATGTAATAGACAATGTAAGAATGTTCAGGGGTAAAATACTTAGATTATGAAAGCTGTAGCCTAATCAGATTAGTTCATTTAATGAACTCATATTTTGAATGGACTATTGGGTAATAACTATAGGCATTTGGGGCATGGTTGGAGGAAGCAGGTCACTAGGGATATTCCCTTGGGGATTATATTTTGCCCCTGACTCCTTGTTTGTGTGTTCCTCTCTTTCTCTCTCTCTCTCTCTCTCTCTCTCTCTTTCTCTCTCTCTCTCACCCCATTGCCAACTGCCAGGAGTTAAGCAGCTTTCCTCCACTGGGCTTTTCTGCCATGATATTCTGCCTCACCTCTAGCTGGGAGCAATGAAATCAGTCAGTCATGGACTGGACCTCTGAAACCTTGAGCCCAAAATAAACTTTCCTCCTCTAAGTTGTTCTTGTCACATATTTTGGTTACAGCAGTGAAAAGGTGACTAACAACAGAAATTATCCTGGATTATCAAGATTGGCCCTAAATCCAATGACAAGTGTCCTTTAACAAACACAAAGAAGAGAGACATGCAATGAGAAGGCTGTGAAGACAAGCAGAAATTGGAGTTATGCAGCCACAAGCCAACAAATGCTTGGAGCCATTGGAAGAAGGAAGAATAAAGGGATAAATTCTCCCTTAATGACACAAAGACCCAAAGGGAGCTCAGTCCTGCTGACCCTTTGATTTTAGATTCTGGCCTCCAGAACTGTAAGAGAATTAATGTCCATTCTTTAAAGTCATCCAATGTATGGTTGTTACAGCAGCCACAGGAAACTAACACAAATGACAATATGACCCAAGAGCAGTCTTCATTCTCCCTTTCCAAGAAGTGGTTCCAGAACTAGTAAACCTGAATATGTCTCAGGAAGTGCTGGGAAGAGAATAGTAATCAATTGACATACTAGTGATCTCTCAAATGTTAAACTTTACAAAATGTGAGCGAACTTTCTCACAAAGTGGTCCACAGAGCAAGGGATGCTCTAGGGTTAGGAAATAAAACTCTACACCCAGGCTTCCTGTTTCTCAGGGCCAATAGTGAACTGGATATAAGGACGATCTAGGTACACAGCCCAGCTGACAGTAAACCTCTACAGATGTCCATGTTGGTCTTCCCAAATCTTTGGGATGTCTGTTTCTGATCTCAGAGTGCTCATTTCAGGATTGAATACAGGAATATATGCTCAGTCAGAACTTGTGGACTAGTGTAGATTCTTCTCTTCTGCAATCTTGGCAGGTATATTCCTTTCATCTCATTTCTTTGGCTTCTATCCCAGATTTCTTTACACTGTGTTTCCCAGGTCTTCCCCAAAACCGTAAATTGATAAACACTAATATTTTCACTTGGGAGTATGCTAGTCTGCTTTCCCATGAGGTTATTTTCATATGCCAGACACAAAATTATAATCACTTAAACACTTCTAGGGTTATAAGTTTTGTTCTTTTTCTCAATGGGCCCCAACTAAGATCAGTGGGGTAAACCCCTTAACAACTTTCAGACATAAACACATTCCCCATGCTTCCAATCAGTCTCATTCTGGGAAGATCACAGTTCATTCTGGGTTCCCTCTTGTGACGCATTAGTGACTCAGACGTTTGCTCTCTTTTCTGCATGAATGTGGCTTTCCTAATTCTGTTCAATATCACATTCTTTTGCTGCTCAACTGATTAGAGCTATGGAAGCTGAAGAAATGGCAAACAGCAAATATAACAAAGAGGAGATAAAAATAAGGACTAATTTGTATTCAAATATTTCTCTTCCCATTTCATAAACACCAATGGGAGAGATGTTGAAATTCATAATATGATCTGTGGAAGAGAATTCAACAGAGAAATCAGGATGACCATCAACAGGAAATAGGTTCTTCACTGGGGTGCAAACATGGAAATGGTCTGCTTGGTCATGACCTGGGAAAAAGGAAAGCCCAGACTGCTTCTAAGAAATAATAATAAGAAACAAACATCAAGTTCCCAGGTAAAAGTTTCTTAATAGCTGGAAATATTCTTCTAAAGACATGGATCCCACTGCCAACAAAGTAGGTACCACACAGTCTTCAAACTTGTATTATTTTTTAGGAGAACAAAGTGTTTATCAATTAAATTAGTGTAGCAATTGAAGATGGATTCCCAAGAGGTGGGTAGGGTGAAGGAGCCAAAGGTGTCGAAAATCTGTGATTTTTTTTGGCCACATGACCTCTCTTTCTTCAGAAGCACAAGAGGGCCTGTTATCAGAGGTTCTCCTAGAGGGCTTATTACACAGAGATTTTCCCACACAGAGAGCATCTCATTTGTACATATGGAAGTGCCTAATGATTTGCATTTCTCATAAGTTCCAGGTGAATCTGATGTCACTAGCCCCAGGACCACATGTTGAGTACCATTGCTCTAGACCACTGATCCAGAACTTATTAATTTTCTTGTATCTTTGATTGTGTTTGTTAGTCACTTAGAAATCTCTTTAAATATACTTCTTGTACTTTTTCTGTCCTATAAAGAAGAGTAGTACCTACCCACAGTAGTTGTGTGACCAAAAATGGCTCATTGATCACTGTGGGCCTATGGAAGGAACAAAGGAATTTGAGAGGGTGGAATTTCTCAATCTTTCGGCAAAAAGAAGCTAGTTCTTACGTGGCAAGTTCACTGTTGCCAACGGTCCCACTTCCTTGCAATTGCCAAGATGAACAATTTTTGTCCTCCTTCTTCAAAAATGTATCCCTAACCCTCTTTCTTAACACAAAGAAATATAATCACTAATGTAATCAAAACCCCACCCAGTGGGATAATGTAGCATGTGAAAATCTTTAAAATCCCTACTGACAGCAAAGGCTCATTGCCACTCTTATCATTGTCATTGCTGGAATCCCTGCAGACTCATCCAATCCCTTTCTCATCAAGGACTTTCAACAGATTTGGCTCAAAATCACTTTTCAAAGTACTTCCTAACCCCCAGTGCTCTAGTGCGTGTGTGTGTGTGTGTGTGTGTGTGTGTGTGTGTGTGTGTGAGAAAGACAGGGAGACAGAGACAGACAGACTCCCTTGGGAGCCTTGGAGAAGGTGAACACCTCATTCATAAACATAGATGACTGCTGCCTGGAAATAGGTAGCCTACCCTTTGGTTTCTCAGAGGAAGTTACTCCTAACCACAGGAACAAAATAAATGAATTTGCTAAGTCATTTCTCACTATATGGATTTTCAGGAAAAAAATCAATTAGAATTTATTACTTCTGTTTTTCTTTTTCCTTTTCCTTTGCCACATGGATTTTTTTCATGAGAGTCTTTGTCTTCACTTCAGATTCATCTTCTTGGATTCTACATACCTATGAGGCCATCTCTATGAGGCCATCTCTATCTTTCTTTTGTTTTTTTTTTCAAACTCCTCCAGTGCTAAATGTCCATACAGCTCATGTGGCCCTGGTCATAGATAGTTTTCTTGTGCTCTTGTGTTGTTGTTTAACATGCAGGTGGTCTGGGCATAGGGACAAGAGAACTAGGCAGGGAAGTAGATTATTTGCTTTTTCCTAGCCCTCCTCTGCCACAAAATTAGTTAAGTGACCTTGAACAAATTATTTCCCTCAAGCCTTCAGTTTTCTGATAAAAAGTACTTTATAATCAGTGAAACATGCTAAAAAAATGAGATGCAGAAACTGGCCCTTTTAGAAAGACAACTTCCAAGTTTATTTTCTTTCATTTCCCCATGTCTACCTCCAGGGATACGAGTGAACTATCTCCTGGTGAACCTCCACACAAAGGATTTATCTATCACAGTCAATCATCTTTTTCTCCATGGGCACGTCTTTCATATAACAGATAATCAGTAAATATAGTTCTGAGTTGATTAATACATATAATTACTCTAACAAAAGCATTCACCTCTCCCAAAATTGGGGTAATAGCTTTTTGTGCCTTTTGGGGGGTTAAAGAACGTGACTGAGTAGGGAGCCCTTTGGTATTTAAAAAGCTAAAAGCAATCTTGAAGGGTAGAGGGTGGGGGGAAGCAGCAACTCCATTCCTTGTCATCCTGGTCTGTGCTAGGATTTCCACAGACAAATGTGATTTCCTGGATGCTAAATAACACACCTCTAATCCACCATCCAGACCTGAGTAAGGCTTTCTGGGAAGAGAGTGATTAATTGGAGGGAGGGAGGTGCCTCACAAAAATAAAAGACTTCATTAGAATTCTATCCACAGAGAGGGTTAGCTACTCATTAATTAAATGATTTCAAATGGGATCTGGGTATATAATTGCTATAATTTAGGTGGAAACAATGACACCCTAAATGTAATTAGAGAAGTAGGCTCTGTAAAGATGTTTACCTCTTTCTAGGAGCAAAGCTCTGGGTCACCTGACTCTCCCCTGCATGGTCACTTGGTTTTGTTTTGTTTTTTTTCTTTTTTCTTTTTTTTTCCTACCCTAGTTAAACTAGCTTTTATAGATCACTATGAAAGCTGAAAGAAGTTTCAGGAAGAGAATGGTTGACCATGATCCTTCAAGGAGGAAAAGGACAAGGAGTCATTTCCAGGAAGCTACTATAAATATCAAAATAGAAGAACAAACAATTATTTGGGAGTTAGATTAGGTGGACATCTGAGGGAACTTTCGACTGAATTCAAGTAAGACAAGATCAGGTTGTCACAACTTGTAACTAGGACAGCCTCTTTCCCTTCCTCAGTGACTTCTCCTGCATCCTGAACTTCTTCAGACACCTGCTCCCACTTTTATCTGCCTGAAGACCATCTTCAGAAGCAAAGCAAGGCCAAAGCTGACTCTGTCAGCTCCTTCCAGACTTTCTTCTTTCTGTAGTTGCCTCCACTGAATTACCCATCCCCAGGCTAGAGATCTCTGCATTAGCAGAGACCGCTGGGTCTGCTCTCCTAACTTCTCCATCCACTCCCAATTATTTTATTTCACTTTGACAAAACTTCTCACTTTCACCAACTAATTAGGACCTCCCTATAAAAACAGTCACTAGTCTTATTCATTTCTGCAATTTTAACCACTGTGTTGAAGACATCCAAGGTATCTTCTCTTGCTCTTGAACTGTCATGTGATCTAGTCACGAATATCACTTCAAGAACTTTGAATGTGAGCTCCCTGCCTTGACCTCCATTTCCCTTTGTGTGTTGTATCATCTCACACCATTTAATGCTGGAACAAAGTTCCATTGAGTTCCACTAACAGAAGCATGATTTCCTATTTCTTCCTTTCCTCTATTTGGGATGGCTTTCCACACACCTTGACTTATCCAACTCCTACTCATTCCACAAGCTTCAAATAATAGGCACTACTTGACTGGGGAGAAACGGGAAGGAGGAAAACATTCCAATTGAAATATTTCACAGTGACCACTATGATTGCCTCTTTAAAAAACTAAACTACTCCTAAATAACCCATGGTTTTGTTTCCAAACATATGTGCTTATATTACTTGCCTTATTGTTCTTTTATTTACAATGCTTTATTTAATTGCAATGCATAGAAAGAACATGGTCTCAGTGGTTTCAGCCCTTTGAGGTAGTTTAGACTTCACATATGGCATAATGGATGGTTGATTTAAAAAGTATTAAATGTTTGCATGGAAAGAGCATGCATTCTCAGCTGTTACATAAAGGGTTTTATGCAGGTCCTTTAAATGAAGTTTTCTAATAATGTTGTTCATACCAAAATCATACTAACTTTTTGACTACTTGGTCTATTGGTTTCTAAGTGATTTTTATTAAAATATTTTCCTGATTGCATATATTCCATTTCTCTTTGTGTTTTTGAAAGTTTGCATATTATATAATTACAAAACAAGTTTTGAAATTACTTGGTCTTCTTAAATAATTTTACTTCTAATTTTAATTTAAATGCTAACTTTTTCTGTTGTGTCCTCCACTATCTTCCCTCTTCCTTGCTTTATTTCTATCCAAGGAAGAAAAAATCACTCTTCTGAATTTCTATGGCATTTTATCATATTTTGGATATGACTGGTCGTAAGTGCAACAAGCATCAGAATTCACAGGATGTATCAAGTCCCATCCTCTTTGGTAGATTAAAAAATCTTGGAAGTTTGCAACTCGTGGAAGCTGCAGGTCCACAGGATATAGTTATCACCTCAGAGGTGCAGAATGGAGTAGGGAAGCACATCAGGCTTGGAATGGAGAGGGGTTCACATAAGGCCAGGATGTGAGCCCAAGCCTGGGCCTCGGGAGGATTCCTCACAGGTGTTAAGATATCAGTTTCCTCACATTCAAAATGAGGACAATGACAGTCTTTAACACAGTTCTGAGGTTAAAATGTACTGTTAAAATTTAGTATAAATCAAAATTTTGTACTTTTAAACTATCAGTATTGGTACATGACAGTACTTAATTATGATTATTTACTTTATATATTTTGTTGGCTGCCTGAGAATTTTATGGCCAATGAGAACATTTTTGTATTTCCATGATTTCTGCTACAAGTCTTTGCCAACAAGGGGTACTCAGAAGCTAACAGACAATAATAATTAATAATACCAATCAGGGAGAATGTATTGTACCCTGAGAGCATGCTAACCATTTTTCATGGATTTCATTTATTATCATTATTTCATTTCATTTATTGCTCCCATTTAACAGAAGAGAAAACCAAAGAAGTTAAATGACTCATCCAACAAGGTGACACAGCAAGGAAGTGATGGAGTCAGGAGATAAGTATAGGCAGCTGTGGCCATTGTTCTAACGAAATTGGCCACACTGTGCTTTCAGCCAGGCTCATCCTCCTTTCTGAGTGTTTCACTATTCATTTGCTGTCATTTGACCACACTGTTTAGTACTGAGGTCCAGATGTGGGGGCAGGGAGGTTCTCTTGCCCCCAGAGCTATATAGCCTGTTTGGACAAAATTAATAAAAGCAACATGAAATATATAAAACTGAAAGAAGAATAAAGAAATCCAAGAAGTTATTACCAGAATGTTTCAGTTATGTCCTATTGTGATGGGCTGACAGATCTGGCTCCATGAGAATGTTGTAGGCCAGACTCTAAGGGAAATGACTAAACAGATTCCATTTTGCTCTGAGACTCCATGTTATGTAGGAAATAAGCTTCTACCATGGGAACACCCTGCCTCTGTGCCCATCATAAGTTACTTGGTGTGACATGTTTAATAATATACAATGGCAACTCCTATGTAGTAAAGAATTGCTCTCTTTTGATTCCTATTGCTCCTAAACAATGTACCATGTGAACAGTGATTGTGTGGATGTTAGTACCCATTCTTTAGTTTGTACCTAGGTAAGGGTCATTTTCACCCACTTCCCCCTCTGTCAATGATCTCATGACGTTAATGTGTAATTTTGAATCACAGCAACAGACACTTATGATTAATATGATTTTTGGTATAAGAACCCCTACAACCCTGTGGTTGGGGCTGTTCTCCCAATAGCCATTTTTTGGGGCATTGTGTGAAACAGTCAACTGGCCGGCTTAATAAAGACTCTCAAATTTGGACTTCTCAGTGGTGATCAGTCTGTTCTTAAATTGCGCCCCATAACATGATTAGTCTCAAGGTCTAAAGCATCTGGTGTCGGGAATTATGTACTTGACCCTGAACAGTGTTTGTGGCTTGGTCTATAGTTGGGAATCCCTATGGCATGAAAGAGAAAAAAAACAGGACTATTAAGTCTTGGTGCCGGAAGGGTATTTAAGGATGAACCTTTGACCCAATTCCTTCATATGCTTGTGGAAAGCAAGGCCCAGATAAAAGAGTGAGTGCAGTGCTCAAGAGCACAAAGCACTAGAACCCACGACTCCTGACACAGCCATTTCAGCCACACTGACAGTTTACATGGGAAACGTGTTCATCTTGCAGGTCAAGTCACAGAGTACCATATGCCCCATGAATACTTGCTTGCTTGAGGGACGCAGAGCAGAGCAGTGGTCTCAGTAAACTGGAGAGGACTTCAGTCAAGACCTCCTTTTCAGATTTTGCTTGCTAGTCTTTCCAACTCCAGTGTCCACAGGATCCCCTGAGTTTTCCAAACTCTAGCTCCTGCCACCCTGGAACTACAGCTTTAGGCCACCAGTTTCTTCTACGACAGGATCTTCTTTGGTGCATATGACGGGGCATTCCTCTGCACTGCCCAGTCTTTCTCCTCACCCTACTGGAGTGAGTGAATCTTCAGAATGCACAGACCATGATGTATACTGGTCTCTGTGGAAAGACCTGCTCCCCCAGAGATAGCTTAGCTGTTCTCATTGAGCTTCTGAGGTCAGGGAAGGTCAGAGATACAAGAGTGATGGAGTTGAACTTGGTCTTCACAAGTGGCCAGCAAGCTGGAGGGTAGGCATAGAATTGATTTATAAGTAAAGGAGAACCTCTGTAGTTTCCAGGAAGGAACAGGAGTTCTTCCATTAGTCGAGGTGTCACACCACATTCACATGTAGATATATTTGCCCTAAATCAACCGCTCTGCAATGACCTAGTCTAACTACATGCAGTTTCTCCCTATTGACACACTGGATTTATTTCTCATTCCTCTAAGTAAATAGTTAAGCCTGCTGTGCATTCGAGTGAGTCACATACCATCTTCTCTGCCATCTTCATCTAGGACCCAGAATATAGCCATTGGTAGGAAACCACAATCCCAACTCAATCCTTTTACCCAGCCTTGACTCCTTCACTGGCTGGATATCATTAATTTGAGAGCAAATTATTAGAAACCTGGAAAACAGTTCTGAAATGCCTGCAGATTTATGATGAAGTCATTTCACAAAAGGTCACAGGCAACCCTGCTATAATTAAATCTTTCATTAATTTTTAAAATACACAATAACTTACAAATGCAGCATAAATTAACCAAATGACCTTGAAGAAATTATTTCGAGCACTACTTCATCAGAAGTCACTATCTAGCAATTTCTTCAATTTTTATTTTGTGAGTAGGATTTGTCCATTTCCCATTCTTATCTTTCATAGCTTCCGGTAGTATGTTTATCTGAAATGAGGGAGTATTAAGTTACTCAGGGCATTAGTTACCGCTGGGATGGTGGGTAGCAAGACTCTCTTCTGCTAGGTCACAAGCTCAAAGGTGGAGTGAGTGCGACCCACACAACCCTGGCATAAACTTACATGCAGACCCTCCCTTGTGTAAGAAGAATCATCTTGTGGAAGATAATTTTTTATGTGTGCATTTTGATAAATGATTTTCATTTTGCTCATTATAAAAGGAATGAATCCTCATTATATATAATTTGAAAACAACAAAAATCTATAAATGAGGTACTGGAGGTACTGTTTTTAATAGTCTGTGATATTCTCTTCCATTCATTATAGTGTTATTCTTTCTCATACTAAGAGATAAGCAATAATCAGAAACTATAGCCAGGATTAGAACCTTGGGGTTTAGATACCCTGAGCTCTAGGCAATATCTAAATATCTATGGCCACAACTTTCTCTCTCTCTTACATGCACATATACACATTCACATTCACCACCATTATGAATGTCCAGAATGGAATTAAAGAACAGATACCAAAAACACTAGAGCTGAAATAAACATCCTACAAAACTGATCTTTCCTCCACAAGGGATGGAGAAGGCTCTTAGAATATAAACCTCCTCTCAAAAGAGATCTTGACAATTTTGTTCATGCCCTAGCCAGTTTCTAGAACTCTTAGAACAATGCCTACTTTGTAGCTAGCTATCAGTACACACTGTTATACAAAGAAATAATAAAAGTTCTTGTAAGAGCAACTCCTAAGTCCTCTATTTAATGTCCCTGCAAGAGTTCAATTTCCTCTAAAAAGTCTGGCACCCCATGTCTCCTCTTGCCTCTGCCTCAAGAAGTCCCCTGCAACCCCACACCCTGATCCCTGCTTCCATGGAGGAACCTGCTAAAAATAGATTTCAAATCGAAGCAGAAAGATCAATGTTCTGGTAAGGCCAGCCATCAGCGGACAGCAGTGGCTGGTCTCTAGAAATTCAGGCCACATCCCTGGCTACTGGTGGGCATCCATACCACTGATTGTCTTCCCATTAGGGTGTAATGGGATTAGCAGAAAAAGAGGTCAGTAGCTACAATGGAAATTGCATTGAGCAAAGGCAAGACACGAACTAGATCTTAATAGAAATAGGCAGGAGATCAACAGCAAGAACCCTGCAAGTGGAGCTGGTATTAGTTGCATGATAGGGTAAATGGTGGGAGGTGGAAAGAAGCAGGGATTACAAAAGACTTGAAAATAAACATAGGGAGAGTAGGAGAGTGAAGAAGGATGGAGAAAGAGATTGAAAAGCAGTGGAGCTAAAGAGGCCAAAGAAAGTTAATTTAAAATAAATGAATTTAAGGAAATCATTTTCATGCTAAACAACATCAATTCTTTCACTGAAACGAACAAAATTCTTTTAATGGGTTTGAAAGTTTAAAGTTCATTATGGTGAATCTGAAAATGTGGTCTCTCATCCTCTAGAAGACAAGCTGGGGATTGAGTGAGGAAGGAGAACGGCCAAGATAGAAAAGAGGGAGAAGATGGATTTAGAGGTGAGATTTGCAAGAGGAGCAAAGGCAGAAAAACTAAAAGACTGTACAAGAGATGGAGAGGAAAGGGGCACCGTGCTTTCCCTGTGCCCTAATGATGTCATCACAGCTTCCTTCTTATTGTGTTAAATCCTGAGCCAAGAAATAAAGAGTCAGAAAAAGTGTAAAAACCAGCACCTGTTCCTAAACAGCCTACAGTCCAGCCAAGGAGCACTGCTCATACCATGGATCTGCTGAGCACCGATTACTCACAGGCACAGTCATGAGCAGTGCTGCGGAGGATGAGAAGGCACAGTTGGGAACATTCTGGCTCTTAAAGACCACAGGGGCCCTCACACCCGAACTGCAAAGATGCTTGATACGTAAAACAATTAGAAAACGGTGCGAGAATTATTACTGCATTATTGCTGTTTATTGACAGTGCTTTATTGGTGATAATGCTAATTCACCAAGACCCCAAAATTCCACTTTCAAGCATGAAGATCATAGAACTTCCATGTATTTAGCTAGAGGCACATTCAAAGATAAGAGAAAACTGTAGTAATAGTGTAAAACTAGAAACAACCTAGATATCTTTTGAAACTCCTGAGAATGGATAAATACATTGTGCTTGTTCATTTGATGACAGAATGCCATATAGCATTAAGAATGCCTGGATCAAATGATTCTTTCCCAAGTTAGATACTGAGTTAAAGAAGCATGCAAAAGAATGATACTATGTAAATAAATTATACATTTTAAAAACACACAAACCGACACTGGTGTGTGGAACACACCTGTAATCCCAGTGACTGAGGAGGCTGAGGCAAGAGGATCACAAGTTTGTGGCTGTCCTCTGCAATTCAGTGAGGCCCTAAACAACTTAGCAAGACCCTGTCTCAAAATAAAAAATAAAAAGACCAGGGATATAGGGCAATGGTAAAGCACCTCTGGCTTCAATCCCCAGTACAAAAATAAAAACACACAAACAGAAAGCAATACCACATGTATTTATATGAATAACTAAATACTAAAAGAATCAACACCTATTCCATCTCTTTCTGTGGAAAGAGTAAGGGGAACAGGTCTAAGATGGACAATAATGAGAAAATCAACTCTACCTTAGATGCCCTATATATTTCATTTAAAAATCGGAATCCAAAATGATAGCATGTAAATTTTTATTAATTTCAGGTAGTGGATATACAAATATTGATGAAATTTTGTACTTTTCTGTATTTCTAAATGTCAAACTATAAGAAAATAAGATAGTTATAGAATTATTGATATAAAATCTGAATTGGGGAATTGAAAAATTCAAAATACTTACCAGATGCAGGAGTGAACAAGGAGTGAAATGCAGAATCTGGAAAGCACATGTGTATATCAAGTGAAGAGTGAGGCAGAAAATAACTTGCTGTCTATAGTCAGTTGCCATGTGGCTCCAGAAAATTTTTGGACTTTAGTTTTTATGCTACCAGGCATTTATGATTCTGCAATTTTGATCCATGAGAAGAAGTGCACACCAAATTAAACAGATCTGTGAGTCAAACCATAGGGCTCACGAAAAGAATTCAATGAAAGGAAATGAGTAAGAAGTAACTGTGGAGGACTTCCTGAAAGAGGTGAGATTTAGATGTGGAATTTGGATAAGAAATGAAGAGACTTTAAAAAAAATGCTAAATGCACCATTTATGACAATACTGGTGAACTCAGGGGACGTTATGGTAAGTGAAAATATTGAATCACAGAATGACAAACACTTCATGATACCACATACATTATGGATCTAAAACAGTCCAAACTCATAAAGCAGAGAGTAGAATGGTAGCTGTCGGGAACTGGAGGAAGAAAAAATGTGGAGTTGTTCAGCTAAAATTCATCTTGCATAAAATTTTAGTGATGCAAGATGAATAAGTTCCGGAAATCAATATGGTACAACATACACAACACAAGGCTTGTAGTTAGCAATACCGAATTGTGCAATTTAGAACATGTTTAGAGGATAGAGCTCACACTAAATGTTCTAACCAAAATCATAAGCAAACCAAATTTTTGAAGATTATGGATATGTGTAGTGCCTTCACTGTGGTGATGGTTGTGGATGTACATGCGCATATACACATTTCCAAACTCATCAAAATGTTTTATACATGTGTAATACTTTTATGTTATTCATACCTCAGTAAAACTTTTTAAAAATGAGGAAATGTCTAAGTCATTTCATGGAAAATGTCTTTACAATACTTCACAAGGAGGTGTAATTGGAGAAGTCATTCATAGGTTAGGGCAGTGTAGAAACTGTCCAAAACCCAGACAGTATTTGTAACATAGCTGTGAAGGATTAAGCCCTGTGTACCCTCTTATTCGATGACTTTAGAGTTCCACTGGATTTGCCGATTACTCAAATGACTTACTTTGGGCAAAGTAAAATCAGGCTTTTCCAGCAAACAATACAAAATTGAAAAACAGATCAATGGAAGCAGCTCTGGTTCATTTCCAATGACTTTATCAGATGCAGTTACTAGAGGATAAACAATGCATTCAAGCTTAGGCTGGGCCTCTGAGTTATGCTGAGGCTGAACTTAAAAGGATGTTCCCTGCTCAGCATGTGGTCACAGTCTCTTAAGCAGAAAGCAGGCCTTCACTTTTTTTTTTAAACCTCTGCAGCTTTGGGGTTTGCATAATTTTCTAGACAAAATGTTATCTTGCCTCTTCACTTTGACTATTAGTTCTGCTTGTGGAACAATGGATCAGAGATTTATGCCAATTAGAATGGATTTATAAAGGGAGCCAGTGAGACAATTGCCCTGTCCAATTTGCCAAAGGCATCCCCAGCCTTTCCCCCTCTCACTGTCTTCTCTACAGGTCAGCACAGTCCCACCATCCATTCTCTCACACCTTGCCACCTACCTGGAATCAACTCTTTATATCACCGTGATACCCCTTGTAGTTATTCTATCCTTATTCACTTCTTTGATATCCAATGGCAGCTACAAATTATTCCATATCTTACCATTTAATTCTTCCCTATTTCTTTCATGTCTTTATCATATTTTCTCAGATGATGAACTGCAATTCTGGGGTGAGTCTGTTGTGACTCTGTGATTTTGCTCTCATGCAACCTAGAGGACACTCATCAATACACAGGAAATTAACAAAAAACCTGCCATTCTTTCCCTACATTCTTTCCCTACATTCTTTCATTGTTCTTTTTTTTTTTTTTTATTATGATTCATTGTACACAAATGGGCTACAACTTTTGTTTCTCTGGTTGTATATGAAGTAGAGTCACACCATTTGCGTAATCATACATGTACATAGGGTAATGATGTTTGTCTCACTCTATTATTTTTCCTTCCCCCCACCCTCTCCCAGCCCCTCATTTTCTTCTATACAATCCATCCTTCCTCCATTCTTGCCTCTCTCCCAAAGCCTGTTATGTATCATCATCCACTTATCAGAAAAATCATTCGGCCTTTGGTTTTATGGGATTGGCTTATTTCACTTAGCATGATATTCTCCAACTTCATTCATCTACCTGCAAATTCCATAATTTTATTCTTCTTTATGGCTGTCATGGTTCTTTACTGAATAAATCTTAGAGAATTCTAGAACCTTTTCTTAAATTTTAGCTCACAGTTCTTACTCTTACTTTGCCTCCTTCTGAACGTGTAGGTTGAACATTTAATTTCTCTGAGTCTCGGCATCCTCATCCACCCAATGGTGATAATCCTATCTAGTTTGCAGGGTTGTTGAGAGATTCCAAGGAAATCGAGTTTGAGAGACTGCCTGGCTCAAAAGGTATGAAAGGACACAAACTGACTGCAAAGTTGTCACTGGATTTCTGCAGTTCAGACTGAGCTCTCCTAAGGGATTTTTCTGCTCACTCCTCGAAGTTACCTGCTTTTTAAAGGAAAGCTGTATATCTCCCTTCTGGGATACTTTTTTTTTTCTCTGAGAAACTGCTTGGTTCTCCCTGACTCTTGTAAAGGATCAGCTAAATCTCAAACAATTGAAACATTACATATTAGGAAAGTATTGCAAACATAGATTTGAGGATGCACGAAAGTGGTTTTACGTTGAATTTTATACCTGAGACAGGCAAAACAAACAAACAAACAACAACAACAAAACCCTCTACTTAAAGAGCTACTCTGGGGACAAACAACATTTCAAGAAATAGTGGATCAAAGAGACCCAAGAGTTCTGCAGCCACAGGCATCTCATCAACCGGAGAGTCACAGTCTGAGACCTGCCATAGGCCCTCTGGCTTGTCAATCATCCAGCATTGTCCTCAGCTTTAAGTAATAAGAACAGTCACATTTCATTGTGAATTAGGCTAGACTAGATGGTGCCTATCAAGGTTACCAAGGAGACATTGAAATAATAACATTTGAAAAGATTGTTAAAAAAAAAAAAAAAAAAAAAAAAGAGCAATAAAAGCAAGCAAATCTCAGACCGTCAGCTGGGCACCAGCCCATGCATATCCCCACAGCTACAGTGAGAAACTGGAAGATTTTTTTGTATCATCAGGAGGAAATCAGAAGGGTCCTCATTCTCTAGCTGTCCTTCTGTGCCCACCTGCCATTCTGCTCCCCTGCTTTGTTACCTCTATGTACACACCTCTGTACAGAGACACCTTTCCTCTGATTCCCATCCATTCTCCTCTCCCCATAACTTGTGACTATTGGATTCTGATAAAGCACTCCAGAATCTCTGTGGTCTAGAATCAGTTTTCTAAAATGCTGGAGCCATGAGCCAGAGCAGAAATGGTCATCACGAAACAGGTATTATTCTTAGAATGCACAAGATCATTACATATTCACTCATTTAATTATTCCTTCATCCAGTACAAAAATGCTGTCAAATTCTGTGTTAACACAATGTTGGTAGATATGTAGCACTCACTAGAGAAGAAACAAAAATATCTTCCCTCTGGGGAACTTAAACCTACATGTGAATGACTAGACACGTGCACAGATATGCTCTGTCCATCTGTCATAAGAGTGAGTAAAGAGGGGTATTAAAGGCATGAGGATCGCAAGTTTGAGACCAGCCTCAGCAACTTAACACAAGACCTTGTCTCAGAATAAAAAGTAAAAAGAGCTGGGGATGTGGTTCAGTGGTTTAAGCGCCCCTGGGTTCAACTTCTAGTAACAAAACAAACAAACAAACAAAAAAAAACAAAACATTCCTCTGGATACAAGCCAAATTCCTAAACATGACCTGCAGCCCCTTATAGTCTCACCCCTCAACACCAAGTCATGCTCTTTCCTGGTTCTTGCCTTTGTGTTCTTTCCTTTGCCTTGAAATCCTTCCTTCCCTCTCTCCTGCTGGCCTACTATGTGCCAGCCACCTTTTGGGGGAGGGTTATTACCATTTAATTCTTCCCAATTTCTTTCATGTCATTATCGTATTTTCTCAGATGGTGAACTACAATTCTGGGATGGGACTGTTGTGATTCTGTGATTTCCAAACTCAGTTGTCACTTGCTGCATGTATGAAGTCTCACCTCCTTCTGTCATCTCCTGACTATGAAGGAGGGCTCCTTGGTGGGTACTGTTTCCCTGCATAGCACACATCCACTTAGGTCTGAGAGCTCCTTAAGGGGAAAGACTTATATTCACCTCTTCAATATCTGCCAAGATCTAGCAGGGTCTGATGCATTTAAGAAGCCCCTGACATATATATATATATATATATAGTTTTTTGTTTTTTTGTTTTTTGGTGGTGCTGGGGATTGAACTCAGGGCCTTGTGCATGCGAGGCAAGCACTCTACCAACTGAGCCATATCCCCAGCCCTTGACATATTTTTTTTAATAAATGAACTAATAATTCTTTAATTTCTCAAACCAAGGTGACAAGACAAGATTATAGGACTTCACTGTGGCCTCACTTTCCTCTGACCACAGCTAAGTCCCAGAGAGAATTAAGAGTAACAGTGAGTTCACTGAGTTCAAATGTCCCTCTTTATTAATGAGTTCGACAGCAAGGCTAAGTCTTCATGTCCCCAATGGACTCCTTGTTCTCACAGTTCCTAAGAAATACGTACGCTTTCTTGAATTCCGGCTTCAAGTCTTGCCATTGACATTTTGCAGACGAAAAACACTGATCAACCCTAGTAGGTTACTTAGGCTTAAAGTCCTTTCAAGTCTAGAATGGAGACAGAAATGATCTCTTGGCAACCTTTCCAGGACTCATCCTTCTAGTTGTCTGGAGTCCTCGCAAAGCTCTTGTTTCCATACAAGAGAAACTCTGATTTCATAAAAATTAAACATGAGTAACTTAAATTGTTTATATTTGTTTTGATGAATACTTGCAAGATTCATCTTAATTTCATAAAAAGGCAAATATCTTTTTCTCCCACCTCTGATCCCTTATGTAAAACAATTATGCTCTATTCTTTAGAGTATCTCAATAAGCCAGAGAGAGGAGGTACAGAAGTTCTGCCAAGCTCTTGTGAGTCCTAGTGGGGAGTAAAGGGAAACTGAAGCACTATCTCATCTCTTCAATAAATGGTTTGACCCTGAGGTCAATCTCCCTCATACCCATGTGGCCAGCTAAACTCCATATGAAGCTAAGAAAAAAAATATTACCATTTAAGATTAGATGAAAACAGATTTTAAACTGTGGCCTAAAACTTGCTAGGGAATACCAGGTCATGCTGAGATTAGCATGCATGTAGTATTGTTCAGAGTAATGCCCAGCAGAAGCATAAAATGAGTTAGCCTCACACAAGCAAAGGCAGAGTAAATCCTGCTGTGAGATGAGGGGAAGAAGGAAGCCTCGGAAGTCTCTTTGGAACCTGGGCATGACTGATCTTGGGACCATTGCCCTAGATTCTAGGGCCATGTCAGGTTTGGATGGTACAAGAACCCACATCTGGCTTGAATATATGTACCTCTTAAATTTACAAGACCTTCTTGCATCTATGTATCTCCACCTTCTAGAGTTTAGAACTCAATACTTAAAACTCTTTAGTGGCTATATCAGAGAAAATCCTAGAAAGGTAGAAGGTTTTTCCTCTTATATCTAGTAAATAAGTGAAGGATGGGAGATAATTTGAAAAAGTCAGCTCATGGCCATAGAACTTAAAGGGAAAAAATAGTATGATTCCTAGTGCTCTATTCATTTCCTGGAAATCATAAGGAAAAATTTGAGTCTATTGGCAGAGTATTCTAGGTCCCAGAGCAAAATCATTTACTTACTATATTTATTTAATGTAGTAGCATACAGATTCCCAAGTGCAGGGTTCCCTTCTGATTTGTCCATCTGGAGCAGTATCTGGCATACGGAAGACACCACCAAAATCCCTTTGGTTACAATGTAACTATACAAAGATATTGCAAGGAGCCTAGAATCTAGAGGCTTCTAACTCTATTGTCTACTGTTTGTGCGTGTATGTGCATGTGTGTATGCACAGGTAAGTGAATATGTGTCTATATATCCATACACTGTCTGTGCGTGCGTGTGTGCACACACACGTGTGTATCTACAAATTTACCAAGTTATTTGTATTTCAGAAATAAAATTTATATGATGCCATCTTTGAACATCTAGGACTTTAACCAATGCTACTTACAGTTGGCATACAGCAAACAATTGGTGAAGCTTTAGACCCTAGGTATTCATAACATTCTCTGTCTTAAATACTGTTTACAATTTGTGCAGCAAAACTTTCATACCATGTTGTTAACCCCAAATTAGGAAAACAATTTGATAGCTTAACAACAGAGCCTATTTTGTTATCAAGAGAACTTTAATTGGAATTTGAGATTGTGAGGTAATTCTGTTTGGGGGTTTAAAATAGTAAAAGAAATTACTGGACAAAACTTACCTCACAGCCTTACTTCATGAGCAACACATTCTAGGGTTTATTCTCATTCACATTTGACAGGAGATATGGGTAGAAAACTCCTACTATACACCACCAGTTCACATCTTAAAGACATCAGGTACCAATGTGGCATAGTGCTGGGGTAGACCGTAGCATCTCTTCACAGGGTTTGACATCTTGTCTTTCAATTTCTGACTACAGTACCAGGGTCCAGCCCAGTGCCTAATGCAGAGTAGATGCTGATATGTGAGTGTTAAGTCTTTTAAAGACATTGTTCATTGCCCTTGGAGTTGGAGAAAGATTTCACCAGCAAGTGGAAAACTCAAAAGGAACTATGAGAATTTAGAATCACTCCTTGTGGTGCCTGTCCCAAGAAACTTTAAAGTTGTTCTTTGGACTCTCCCAAATTTTCTATTATGAATATTTTTCAATAGCAAGGTACTGGGAATCTGTGGACTCTTTCTTAAGGTCCTATACAAATCCTATTGACACCAGATTTCTTTGTAGTATTTCTGCTGAATTCCAAATAAGGGAGAGAGTTTTAGAACATCAACATTTTAGTAAGAAGTAGAAGAAGATTTGGCTTTACAAATGAAGAAGTGGAGGTCCAGCAGAATGAGCTACTAGACAGGCATTCTGTAGCCACAGGGCTACCCAGAATCCTAACCCAGCTCAGGAGTCCCAATACTGAGATCCTGCAGGCTTTAATGTGTCTCTTTTGTTTTGCTTCCCTCAATTCCTGCACCATCTCCATTTTTCATCATGTCTGGGTTCTTTCTGTCACTCAGAAAGTGCAGAGGAGTGGACAGTTTACTTTCTGGAAGTGAGGAAGGATAAAGAAGGATGGAGCATGACAAAGTTATATAGTCTGGGCCCAGACTATAAGATTTGATCAGATTGCTTAGCTGCAGTGACAGAGGATTTTCTACAACGGATCACCCTGAAAAAGGCAGAGCACAGCAACTAGCTATTTGTTCCCATTGCTAGTCCCTCCTTGAAGTCTGTCAAGTATTGGAAAAAGACTCACTCCAACTATAGAGAAGTCCACAGGTACAAAAGCTGGATGAGCAGTGTACCTTAGAACAAGAAGACCACACTTCCCCCAGCACAGACACGTGCTTTATCCCTTCTGTGCTGCTAGAGATTGAATCCAGAGTGTTCCACAGAGGTTCAAAGGAGTTGGTAGAACCTTAAAGAAGTGGAGTCTGGTGGGAGGAAGTTAGGTTTCTGTGGATGTACTCTCAGAGGAAATTGTGGGACTCCAATCTTCCCTCTTCCCCTCTGTTTCCTGGCTGCCATGATGTACTGCTTTGTCACAGACCCAAAAGTGATAGGGCCAACTGAGCATGGACTGAAACTTCTGAAACCATGAACCAAAACAAACTTTTTCTCTTTTTAAGTTAATTGTCTTAGGCATTTTTTAATAGTAATGAAAAACTAGCTAAAACACATTCTAACCCCACAAGGGAGTAAATGCTCCCTAATTCTGCTCAACAGGCTCCATTCTAATGTGTAAGGTATTACAGTCAACTGGGACATGGGCAGATGTGGGCAGTACTGGCTGGAGAAGAATTACCAAAATCACCCACCCCAACATACATAAACACTGGTGATCAACTTTTGAAGGATTAACATTTGATATACTTTTAGAAAACAGAAGAAAATTATTGTTATTTTCTTTAGTATTCAGAAAGTATTCCAGGGATTCTTACAGTTTTAAGATTGATATCCCAATCATCTACTCTCATTGTAAAGAGTGTGCAAAACTTATTTCAGCAAATTAATAAGACATGCAGCAACAAGGAGTGTGTGTGTGTGTGTGTATGTGTGTGTGTGTGTGTTCATGTGAGAGATACAGACTCTAGAAGTTTCTCTTGAAGCAGTCCCTGATTTCAGTATGTTGGCTGCTCTATTCCCTCCATTCCTGCACCCTGCCTCTTTCTAGACTGCTTTGGAAAGAGAGAGGCATATCCAATGATTTAACTTTCTGTGTTCCTGGATTGGGAATAAATGAGTATGTGTTCTGATATTTTAAATTCCATCAGAAACCTTTACTGTTGAAACCTGTTGGTCACTTTTTGAGTTGGGGTGGTGCAAACATAAATATTTCCATTTTATAGATGAGGAAACTTTGACCCAGGGATGACACACATTGGTGTAGGGTTCCCAGGAAAACTCAGAGGCACCAGTGGAAGTAGAACCAAGGTCTTAGGCCTCCTTTCTATCAGTCAAAGAGGTACTCACGTCATGATGTGGGTCTCTACTCCTGCCTCCACCAGAGCCCCATCCACGAAGAGAGGAAGCAAAGTGAAGCCATACTTGTCCCAGGAGTGGCCCTCATCAAAACTCACCCTGGGGTGGAAACAAATGCAGGGAAGAGTCAGCTGGAAATAAAGCCACACTCTTTGGCAACCATTTTTCAAGTTATTAAATTTTCTTCTCTATCTCACTTTCTGGCAGTTGGATTATCAATAGGAATTAATCTTCAACATCTTCCCATATTATTATGAGATTTGATCAAAACTGCATTTCCCAGCCCAGGGAGAGACAGCACCAGAGCTGCAGAAATATTTCAACACATTAGAATTGAAAAAAAAAAAAAAAAAAAAACCAAGCAGGAGGACTTAGTGGAGGAACGTCACGTTTCAAGAGCTCAGAATGAAACCTGAGGTTCAATTCGCAGCACAATCAATTCACCCTCAGAGTTTCTGACACAGATAAATCGAGTAGTGCGGGGTTGCACCCTATGGGAAGGGGCGTGTATGCCTTTCAGATCAAACTTTAAAAAAGCAATTTCCGACTTGTTCAGAATGGATGTTGGGATGATTTCCCCTCCCCAGTAGCACTTTAGGGGACTTGTATAGGGACAGCTATTGGGTATCTGAGATATTCTGAGCAAGGCTGCTCCATCATGCACCCAGTTGCAGGAAGGTCTGACCCCTAGTAGATGCACAACTGTCTCTCTTTAAAGAATGAGCCAGTGCAGGAGACAGGAGCAACTCAGTGCAGGAGACTGAGTACCTCTCTGCCCCTTGATTTAACCAGGGGACAGCCCAAAGACTGTCTCCTCTGAGAAGCTTTTCCAGGTACTTCTTTGCCAGTGAAGTTTTGCTTTCTTCAACTTCTGTGATCCTTCTTGTCCTGTCTGATTCTTAATTCTCCTCCAACTCCACAATTCAGGGTTTGGAATCCCTCCTCGATAGTCCTATCACAAAGAGGCCTTCTCCTGTCACAGCAGCAACTTCCTACCTGATCTCGAACCTCTCAATTCAGGATTAGAGACCGTGGGGTTCAGGGAGCATGTATGTTTTATTCATTGAATGGCTCTGTAACACCACATATGTATCTTTATTATAAGCTTTCTTTCTTTCATATATATATATATATACATATATACATATAATTTTTGAAAATATGACTCCAGCTAACATGGAAGATGTTTGAGGTCAAGGACCATATCATTTATTTTTATATTCTTAATATTTAGTAGAATACCTGGTCATAGTTGTTTCCTTATAAGTGGTAGATGAATAAATGAATGAAAAAAGTAAAGAATGATGAATGGCCCTCTTATAATCCATTCAATGACTTTTTCAAGTTATGATTTGTGCTAGCATCCTGAAACTACAGGAGCCAACCACTCAGTCCATTCTCAACTCTCTGTTTGATTCTGTCTTCTCTTTCCAAATGTATAGATTTTAAAAAGCCAATCTCTTTACACAGCTAGGTAACAAATCTCTCAGAGAACAATTTTTACATTTATGCTATACCTAGATCCATGACCATAAATGAAAAGCAGACTCTCATAAAAGACTTTATGAGTTCCTAAATTGTCAGCATCTGTCTTGAATTTTAAGGGTTTGGTCATTTCAGTCTTTTTAAAAATAAACTGAAGGCTAAGTCATTATTTAAGGTGGTATAGAGAAAGTTGGGAAGATCTGAGTTGCTTTTCAGAGAAATGGGTTTCTCATCTTAATAGTGGAAACAAAAGCATGGTTAGAAATGGTATTTTGCCCATCTTCCTATGTACCCCATTGGTCCCTAGAATAGAAATAGTGTTTCAGAGTATACCATGACAACCAACTAGGTAAATCTATCTGCTACATTCAGGAGAAATGGAAGTACGAGTTTAGGGGTTTTGTTGCAGAAGTTGCAAGGCCTATCTTCTTGTCTACTCTCATAATCTTACTAATAAAGGTCATTTATGAGCATTAGCAGAACAAGCTGCAGTATCCCAGGGAAGGAGAATTCTTTATCCCACTCTCATTATTAGAGAGCATATGACAGAAATCTTTATGCAATGAAGAGAAGACACCACAGAGTAGATAATGAGGGCCCATCAGAGCCATCTAGATTCAAGCTAGAAGCTCTAAGGGAGAGAAATTATAGAACAAGAGCCTGCTGTGGGAAAGGAGTCCATATGGAAGGAACAGAATCCTGGTCCAGAGGATGAGATCAGCAGGTGCCTAGAGAGAAGATGAGACATGCCAAAGTCAAGATAGGAAAGATAGCTTATGTCACTGAAGTTCAAGAATGACAATAAGCCCAAGCAGGTGGACAGGTCTCCGGAGTCAGTGTGAGGTATGAATCCCGTCAATGACCCACTCAAAAGCCCAGGATGGTGCCACAAGGGTGACTCTCAGAGAGGATCAACTTCTAACACTTGACTATCTCAAGCTGAGGCAGTTACTAACACAGATCCCTAAAGAAATTTCCCAAAACACACTAGAAACCTTAATCTCTTGGTTATCGGAAATTTGGGTCTGGTTGGTCTGCCATTTGTGAGTGCTATGCTTTTTTTTTTTTTTAATTGTAAACAAATGGGGTACAACTTGTTTCTCTGGTTGTACATGAAGTAGAGGCGTACCATTTGTGTAATCATACATTTACCTAGGGTAATGGTGTTTGATTCATACTGTTAATTTTCTTCCCCCCACCCCTCCCACCCCTCTTTTCCCTTTATAAAGTCCCTCCTTCTTCCATTCTTGCCTCCCTCCCACCCCCCATTATGTATCATCATCCGCTTATCAGCGAGATCATTCGTCCTTCGGTGTTTTGGTTTTATTACTAGGACTTTAAAAATGTTCTGAGGTAACCATATTGAACGGTATTCCCAAGGGATCGACATTCTCCTCCTCAGGTCAATAGCTCATTAATGATCAAGCTAAAGAAATCAGGAATTTCTTACTAGGTCTATAGGTGAAATTGAAGTCACTATGATTGCCAATACTCCAGGAGACAGGAATAAAATTCTGGTTGACCTCCAAATAGTGTATACCGGACTATAGAATACAAATAAAATAAACTTTTATTTTCAAATATTTTTATGCCTACTATGTGCCTGAACTGAGAGTGGCATCAGTTCTAGGGGTAGAAGAAATAAGAAAGGAGAGTCCCTAGCTGCAATGAAATTTACATTCTAGATTGAGGAGACAATAGTAAGCAAATGAATTGATATAAATACAAAAGGAATAAGAATCAGACCCAAAGAGATGATTTGGGGGTGGGTGTAAACTTTGGCAAATACAAAAGACCAAGTAAAAGATGGGGCTTGGATAAAGATAGCAGTAGGGCAGAGAAAAAGAGATGAAACATTTAGGATATTTTTAGAGTCAATACAATTCCATGATGGAATGTATCTTAGTTGCATAAGCAATAGGAAAATATCATAGGAAATATTGATTAGAGTGTTAAGCAATTGATAGAGGGAAATGGAAAGTGCAGAAGAGGAATACTTTTTGTTTATCTATGTGTTTATGTTCTGTTCCATGTCAAAATTTAGATTCTTTTAGGGTTTCCATATGTGACATGTCAAGAAGGTGTTTGATGGATCTGGATTTCTGGTCATAATTGTGGATGTAGATTTGGAAGTCACTTAACAAGCTAGGGTCAACTTAAAACAGAGTGCTTAATAGTGAAATAAAGCTCTACAGATGAGGAAAGGAGAAGATTAACTGATTAAATGATAAGTTCAAGTCAAAAAGGAACTGGTGTTCTAGTCAATCACAAGCTAAATGTTCTCTGATAATGACATTATTGTGAGTGTTAAACCACTCTGAGTCTGGTAGATGGTTACATATAGGTTAAGTGCATAATAAAAGAATTACCTTTTAACCAGATCCTAAATACTATGTTCAATTTCAATCACTATGAGAAAAAACAAACAAACAAACCCTGACAATCACTGTGATTTAAGGTAAAAAACAAATTGTAGAAACCGGTTATGTAAGTTTTAATCAGCTTACTTAGGGAAAAACTGAGAACTGAATTAATTACTTTTAACTTTGCTTTTAGTGAGGTTTCCAAATACTAAAACAATAACAACAAGAACAATCACTTTGTTTACTACCAAGATGAGGTAAAACTCAGGAATGAAATTGGAGGGAATGTAGTTAGACACATGGAAATCTCAATTTTTTTTTAAATGCAGGCAGAATAAAGGAGAAAAGATTTGCATTTGTTGTGATTCTTCTAAAGAGAATAGTCAAATACTTGTGCATAAGAATGTAAGCTCCCAAGTTCATTGTCCTGCTCAATATACCCAAGCTCCTAGGCTAATACTGGAAAAATAGTCTAGGCTAAATAAATATGTGCAGAAAAAGTGATCAAATAGATAAAAACCCATTTTGAATTGCATATCTGATCATTTCCCAGAACTTAGGAAGGCTAGATAAAGAAATGTCTTGAGGTTCTTTCTAGTTACACGATTCTAAAACTCAAATGCAATTCTGGTAGACATTCTGCACACAGGAGTCAATAGGCAGAAATTATAAGTAGATTCATTATTACTCAGCATGAACAGCAATTTTTACAACAACAAAGCCATTATACAATATGAGAACTCTGTTGTGGGTATTTGCAAGCCAGTTTTCACTGTGGTAAAGCAGGGAGACCCTTGGAGGTATCACAAAAGTACCTGCTATACCAAGCATGACACCAGATTACATGAGCTCTAGGACCCTTCTTATTCCACTTTTCTATGACTTCATGATATTGAGATGAGAGAAATAAAATGAATAGAATATTCTAAGAACAAACAGAGCCCTACCCAAAAGTGTCTGGCACAAAAATAAAGAGTCATAATATTCACTGAGAATCAATATACCTTCCCCTGGTGAGATGGAGCCCCCATTTAGTTCCCATTTTTCTCTTTTTTATTGATTCTTTTTAGTTATGTATAATATTAGGATATATTTTGACAAAATCACAAAAGCATGGAATATAATTTGCTCTAATGCAGTCTCCATCACTTCCCCCTGCCTCCTTCTCCTTCTCCTTGCTTTCCTCCCTCTTCATTTTAATCCAAACCAGGAGGTGGTGGCTAAATCCTGCAAGTTCTTCAGAGTAGCACCTTTCCTTTTGGGAAGTTTGCTTTGGTTGGAACTATTGTTTTCATGGGAATGTTTCTCTGACCAAAACTAATGCTAGCGTCCACACTATTTCAAGTTGAACAAAGGAACACAAAAGACCAGGTGATGTTTTCCTTTCTGTTTCCAAGAACATCCCATTGAAAGGAGATTCTGACAGCTTGTCAGGGCTAAGCAGTTACACCCCATTCTACCTGCAGATGAGGCACTCTGTGACTGTGAATTTACATTAGAGTACTATATTCCATGGGGCTCTATTGTTCTTTTCCCTCTAAAGCTTCCAAGTCACAAAGGTAACATTGGAGGGAGGCTTACCTGCAATAACACTTAGGTATTAATCTCTATGCATCCAAATGTACACGGTCACAAATGGATGGGTTCATTTGTATGCTGTTTTGTCTTCATGCCTATCTAGCTACTATCATTTCAATTTGTAGGAAATGGCACGCCTTGTTAGCCTAGCTAAAGTTTCCCCAGCTTTTCAATTATGACTCCTATTTCTCTGAAAAGCAATGTACCTATTATTTAAATCTGAAAGCCACTATACCCTTGTGTGAGAGTGGATAAGCTGGTGTCTTTTTTTATTTTCTGAATACACACACACACACACACACACACACACAAACACACACACACACACCTGTATACAAAATAATGTCATCTGAGATCTACAACAAAAAATAACAGGAAACTGATTACTTAACCTTTTTTCCTCTTAAAATGACCTATTTGTTTACCTTGAAGGTTGTGAATTAATTAGAAGTTACTTGCTATGAAGAAACTGGCTTCAAGAAGCTTGCATATAAGCATTAGACAAAAACAGTCAGCCATTGCATATGGAGACATTGATGATAATGTCATGGTCAAGCCCTTACAAAGTGCTCACTTAGCCTTTGACAGAGAAGTACTAAGAATGAGTTTCTCCTTGGTGGTGCTGCTAAGCAAACATACTCAATTTCTGCCATTTAACCATTCACAGGGATTGTTTCTGAGACTAGCAACAATATTCAAGTGGGTAAACAGAAATCACATTTCTATTTGATTGACACACAAAATTTGTGCAATTTATGAGGCACAATGTAATGTTTTGTTTCACGTACACATTGGATGGTGATCAACTCAGGGTAATTAGCATATACATCACTTTAAACTTTCATCATTTCTTTATGGTGAGTACATTAAAATTCCTCTCTTCAAACTATTTTGAAATGTGTAATGCATTATTGGTAATCGTATTTTTCACTATGAAAAGAAATATTATATGGAACAAGGGAAAACTCAAATTTTGTGTTGATGACTTCAGAGGCATGATTTGATCCTACCTAGAGATCCTTGTGTGACTATTGAATAATTTTGCCTGCTTGGATAGTCTCCCTCCAGGCTTTCCAGACAAGTGCTCTTTTTGAAAGTGAGCAGAGAAGACTCTGGAGAGAAACCACTGCAGATCAGACTGAATGGTCAGATGTGAGGATGCTAAGATGTGTCAGAGCCCAAATCCTCTCTGGTCCCCCTGCTCCATGCACTCCTTCTGCACCAAACATACTCTCCTTTCTACTGGCAAAAGGAAACACAACAAACTCTTCCTTTCCTCGATATAAGGAAAGTTCTCTGCAGAAAGCTCTAATAGCAGTCAGTCAGTAAGTACTAGATCCCTACCATAACAAAGGAGAAGAAGCAGGAGGGTGATGGCCAAGAGCAAGGTGGGATTGCTACTCTCTTCTCCCAGAGGAAGGGAAAAGACTGGTTCAGCTATGTCTGTCTGCAGGGTATTCATCCATTCTTTTATTGAGATTTAGATGTAGGTCCCTAGACCATAATGACAGGGGCTAAGAAATGTTGCTTTTCTTATAAAACAAACTTGTTTCAAGACTCATGTTCTCTTCTCTGACAACAAAAGTCTTCTCAGTCCTCCACAGAGGAATTGAATCTTGATAACCAGCTCAACCTTAACCTCTAACTCTGCCATTCAACAACTTCTTGGTTCTACCCACCTTCATGTACATATATTCTTGGCACCAATCAAATATAGTCTTTTGAACATTGCCTACATTTCCTGAATTTCAGGTTTTGGTCAGATTTCTTTTTCCTTGGCTTGTCTTCCTGTGACATTCAACATCACCCTTTCTTCAAAAGATCAGAACTCCTGCAACCTGCTGTAGGAGGACCCCCTTTCCAATGATACACAGAGCCAACATCCTGTAGTGGGCTTTGCTTTGATTTCTGGTGATAAATGCACTGTCTAAACTCTTTATATTGACTCTGATCTCCCAGAGGACAGGGACCATGACAGGAACCTGTGTGTGTTCCCTATGGTACCTAGAACATTAGCAAGTAAAAAGAGGAGCACCCACAACAGGGACCCGGCTTAGCATTGCCAGGTATGAGCTGTGTAGCCTGGAGCAAAGTATTTACTATGGTTGCATTTCAATATTGTTATAAAATGGGTGATAAGAAACGTAGCCACATACACAGGGTTGGTTTAAGAATTATGCTAGTTAATTCACAAAAGTGGTTTATATCAGAGCCTACAATGAAATAATCTCTCAATAAATGCTGACTATCATTAATATTAAGTAATCCCAGTCTTCTGATACAACCTAAAATTACAAAATATAAGTAAAAGAATAATGATAATAATAATAAGTCCATTTTTGAACTGCTAAAGCAACTGTCTTTCAAATGGCTCCAGGTGCCTTTGCAAAATTTATTTTCATAATCTATCTACAAAATGATGTAATGGTAAGTATAACTATCACACTTTTTACTAGATTGAGCTCTACAAAGCTGACATTTGACCATTTTTTTTAACTTGAAAATGACCACTTCATGTGATTTAATCCAAAATAACCAAACTGAGAAAAACTCTCTGCCAAGATGGCAGAAGTTTGGACTTAGCACAGGGAATCCTAAGCTTTTTCCTGATGACAATCTGATGCCTCCTAGTAAGACCCTCACTATGAAAGCATGTGTCTCCCCACATCAAGTGTCTTCTATTTAAGTCAGGATTCATTTTCCTGCCCGTGGTGAATCCCACCAAATGTACTCTGGAAAGCATACCCTCCACCTTGAAATTTCACTCTTGAACCTATTCACTTGGGTGAATCTGAAGCCTGAAATTCTTTCCCTTCAGGGTTTAAGCACACAAGAAACTCATTCAACTCCTTCCAAAAACATCAACAAAACAACATCAACAAATCTTTATCATCCTTACAAACACCATCATAATATATTCTTACTCAACTCCATTCTGTAATTTACTTTGCTGGAAAGAATATACTCTCTTCTTCATTTTAATGTCTATCGTTAATTGAGTCATTTATTCATTTATAAATCTACTGCAGTCTAACTTCCACTCCCACATTTATTTTAAATGTACTCTGACAAAGGTTCCTGGCTTCTAATATCACATATCCTAGACAGGTTTTCACTCTATAACTGCCTTGATCTGAGTAGATCCAGATGCTAATGATCACCCCTTCCTTCAAGATCCATGAAAACATGTCACCTGGGTTTCCATCTTTTTGACTATTTTCTTTTCCTCTGTCCCATAGTTTCCTCTTCCATTCTGAATATTGGTTTTTGCCAGGGTTCTACAGGGATCTTTTATTTCTCCTCATGCTACCCACTCTCTTGAAGCATTGAGTCCACAGCCATGGCTTTAACTACTTCCTACTTCTTAATGGCTACAAATCTAGGGTGTCATCCCCGACTCTCTTCCCTGATCTTCAGATGAATACATCTGACAACTAATGGTTACCTCTAATGTAATATTCATAGAAATCTCAAATCAACTTACTTAAAACTGAGCTCAGGATTGTTGCATGGACCTAATCATCCCTTTGTAGTAATTTCCATCTCTTATTTTGAATTCCTAAACTTTGCAGGTTGAACTTGCAGGTCCTTCCTGCTGTCTTCCACCTTATAAAACCACCATTCCTGCCACCCATCCCATTCATCATACTTCCTCATCTGAACTATTTGGCCCATTATTGGTACCTATGAGCTAGATGATGCAGAGTCAACAGATGGACTGATGAATACATGGATGAAGAAATGGATAAATGGGTACAAATCCATGCAGAATGATTGTTCCAACCTCTTACTAAATATCTGCTCATCAGTAGGGTAGGGAGCTGTCCTTACCACAAATGCCTGACTGGCAGAGGAGTGTGTTTCATGGCCACGAGGGCGCCACCCCAGTCTAGGAACCAGACATTGTACTCTTCATCAAAGATCTGGAACAACAACAACAACAACAATCATAGCAACACCTTACATTTGCATTGTGCTTAACAGTTTACAGTCTTTCAAATACATTGGTCCATCTCAATTTTGAGCCTTCCAACTACCCTGTCCCATAGCGTGGCAAGTGATATTCCCATTTGATAGATGAGGAATTAGGCTCACAGAGAACAAAAATTTCACCCCTGGGCCACTCGAATAGCACTTTCAGTAGGTGGCATGAACCAGGGGGTCACAGGGAGGTGAGACAGTAAGAGGCATGCTCAAGTAGATAACCCAGAGAAAAGTAGGACTTCAAAGGAACTCCCTCATCTTTTTATCTTAGCAAGTTACTACTCAGCCCTCTCTTCTTCCTCATCCATTCAGATGTTTGCTACAAAAGTTTGCTATAAATGGTCTGTGTTATACACTGTTCATAATTTACCTAGAAACTTAAAAGTCCATTTCCGTAGACACTATGATAGCTAAGTACTTAGACTTAGCCCCTGCCTCCTAGACTCACCCACAGGCTGGATGAAGACCTAACCTTGGGGTCTGTGAATCCCCTCTACTCTACATATCCATTAGAATCCAGTACTTCCAGGGACTTAAAGTAATTCATTTTTTGATTCACTTATCTATAACCTATTCATCCATCCACTCACTCATTCACTCATTCAGTCATCCATCCATTCATCCACCTATTCATAGGGATTTTCTAAACACCAACTATAATACAAGGCTCTGAACTAAGAGCGCTTTAGAACCAACACCACATATCAATGCCTATGCCATATGTGACTCTAGCCTCAGAAAGGAAAAACATTTCTCCAGCAAATAACTAGCCTCAACTTTAGAACTTCTACAGGAATCTGGGTTAAAGAATTCCTTGAACACTTTACCCATGATGGTGCCTGTTGCAGCCTGGATGGAGAGGCTCGGGGGGTAGATTAGGGGAAGAGGGCTGGAAGCAAGTAAGGAGATAGAGGCAGGCTTAAAAGGGGAATGAAGAGGAGGAATGGAGCCTCCTATACACAGGCCTCATTGCACACTATAGAGAGAAAGTAAACAGCTTCTCAGCCCTCAGCCTCTTAATATTTTCCTTTTTCACATTTAAATAAAAGAAAGCTATCCCTATGAACAGTGACTCCTAACACAGAAGGAACCAAGGGAAATCCGCTGACATTTCAGATCTGGTCACATACTCTAAACCTGCAATGCTAGGTTTTTCTCTCCAGAGTGTAAATGATGACTCTGTAATAAACCCTATACTAGGGATGCAGGATTGAAGTCTAAGAATGAGGAAGGTAGGAAGAGACCAGGTGCTGGAGAGGAGGAGAAAATATCCTCACACTTGGCTCTCCACACTCTCATTCCAGTCCTCTGCTCACTTTTGTTCTGTCCAGCGCTAAAGTATAAAGTGGGAGCATTGATTGGCTTTTGGGGAGAAGGAGAAAGAAAACCAGAGCAAATAACACAGGGAAAGAATGTTGCAGTGACCACCTGGCCAGGTGAGCTATTTCTTGAGGTAGAGGGAATTCTATTAGAAATTTAGTTACAGATGAGTTTCCATTCCAGTTTCCACCCTCCTTTGGTACTTTTGACAGGTTATTTTGTATTTCGAAGGTGTGATCTTATTTGTGTGTCTATTCCCATTCACCTGATCATGGTCTTCTGAGTAGGAAGCCTGACTTATCCTTTACTGTATGCCTTATGCTATTTAAGACAGCTGTTCCATCTGTTAGGTGTGTGGTAATGTTAATGGTGGTCATAATGACAGCATGGCGGCAATGGAGGTGATGATGATATTGGTGATGGTGATGAAAATCTTGACTAGGACATCCAAATAGGAATTTGTTCAACTAGACTGAAGGTGGGGCCTTCACCTTTGTCACCAAGGTATTTAGCGCTCTTCCCTCTACTTCTCCAGGTAGGAACGTTCTCATCTCTAAGACGGAGTGAAATATCATCTCTTCTTTTGTAGTTTGTTCTACTTCTCCAGTGGAATCAACCTTTCCCTTTCCTTTCCATGCCAATAAATGGCACCAAAATAACACAATAACCCTGGATGATAATTAGTTTGTTGTGAACCTGTTACCTGTATTTAATTTTCAGCTCTTTGAGGAAAGGAATTGCAAATACTGAGGTTTTGGCTTACTTGACATCAGATAAATCCGTGTTGTAGCCATATGAGACAACTCACATTTGAACTATTTAAAATAAATAGAGTTCACTTCCTCTGTCACAATAGCCATGGCTAAGTGCCTAGTAGCTCTGAGAGACAGTACAAATTCAGCACACTTCCACCATTTCTGAAAATTCTATTAGACAGATTGCCGCTTGTAAGACTGAAATAATTTTTCATGTAGTCATGTGTTTATTAATCTGTCTTATATTTACTTACAGATGGGTGTACATAATACTTAACCGATGACTTCCACTACTTTGTTAGTTTTAACATTCTAATCTTTTACTTTGTTGATAAAAAAAAAAAAAATGGATCCCCAAAGGTGAAGAAGTCTGCTTGCCAAAGATCCCTTGGCACATTAATAAGAGGAACAGTTGTATTGGTTGTATCCCCACAACTGTGCTAGCACAGTAGTTAGTATCCACTGGACACTACCTATATACTGTAGAAGGAAAGGATGAACTAGCTGAGAAAATGCCAGTTCTTCCTAATCCCTGCCCAATGCTCTTCCAACCTTATTCCACTGCCCCTTGAACTTCCAGCTAGATTGACCAAACTAAAGAGCTACTTCATTTTTTTTTCAACTACAAAGTCAAGGGAGCCCAAGAATCAGTAGGAAGGGGTGATGTTGTTAGAACTCACCCTACATGCCTCTTCCCTCTTCCTGAATTAGCCCAGTTACCTGTCTCCATGTGTTGCCCCCGTCAGAGGAGATGAACACACCAATATCAGTATACGAGAGCTCCGGGCCAATGTTGCCTGAAACACAAGCAGAGCATTTGAAATTGTCAGACAGTTTATAGATGAAGTGTGCTCAGGTTTGGGGGAGGAGGTGTCAGAGGGTAAAGCTTTCCTAAGTGATGCTTACAGTTGATTTGTGCAGTCTTTCTTCATGTCATATCAAAAACCCAGCAGGAAGAAAAACCCAATATGGGGGAAAAAGTAAATAGTATGACAGGAGTTCATCTTTAGATGGTGAGACTCAAGACTGAATATTGATTAGGGCGGGTCTCTTGAATTATTCACTGTGTACACCAATGCTGTTGTAAATTGCTCTTGACAGGTGTCCTCTGAAGATGGCAACAGGAGTAAACGTGCGTGGAGAAGCCGGCATAGTGGTCCCTTACTCCTCAGGTATAATTTTAGCCTAAGAAAAACTGATGTGTGTGTATGTGTATGTATGTGTGTGTGTTTGCAAGTACATTTCAACATGTATTTCCAACATCTCTTAGGTGCCAGGCAGTTGAGTGACCCAATGGTGCAGACTACATTAGCTAAATTAGAGATTGCCCATAATAAGATGACCACACTCAGCATGCATGGCCAGAGAACATGGGGGAAGACACCCAGTTTATGCCTGGACCAACCACATTTACTGCTTTTGTCCACCATCTTCTCTTCTCTCTGCCCTTCTTTATTTTCTCCTTGCACTCCATCACCTTGTGGTTATGTGAATTGAAAAGGAAGTAGTCAAGATTTTCTACTCCACCTATCTTGCCCTGGTCTCCCCAGTGGATAGTTCTCATCTCACAGCCTAGAACAATGCCCAAAGTTTAGTAGCTGGTGCTCAATAAAAAATTGTGGAAAGAAATCATGATTTAAATAAACGATTGCATGGTGTTCCACTGTTGATGTGCACTTGGGGACATATTGAAAACCAGAAAGGTACCCTAAACATGTAAGAATTTATCATATTGGCTGATATTTTTTCTTTAAAAATAGCAGGAAGGGAATGTTAGCTCCCACACATCTGTAGCCTAAATAAGAGCACAATAAAAATGCAATAATGAAAATGTTAATTGAGCTCCTGACATTTAATGCTTCAAAATGAGAAATTAAAGCCAGGCTACAGCTTGTCAAGCTCCTGTCAGCTTTAGGGAGCACACGGCTAGCCAACTTGTTTTGACACCCAGGATTCCAAAAATAACCCCAAGGCTCAGGGCTTAGGCGGTAGGTGTGAGAAGAGCAGGGAGAGGCTCTTGGGAGATCTGTCTGGAATTTGGAATTCAACTCTCCAAATACAGGTAAAGAAGATACAGATGACAAAAGTAAAGAGGACTGCGGTAGAGAACATCAGGTAGAGTTTGGTTGCGGCTGCCTAGAAGCATTGTGAGAAAAACATCACACGTGACTCCAACAGAATACAGTGTGGTGATCCATTAGTAATACTGAGCAATGACATCGGAGAGTAGGTGGGTGTGGCAAAAGCAGAGTTGCCCTAGAGTTATATATGTGCCATTCATGGAGTGGCTTCTTAGGATCTATTCCCCCTTAAGTTGGCTCTGCTAACATTTTCAGCTTCTCTTTCAAAGTCTGAATAGACTGATTTGGAGTTTTCCTGTTAGCAAGAATCCCAGGTTCAAAGTGAGGTCTCTTTTTGGAAATATGTTCTGTCAATTGAAGGGCACCCTGAAAGATATGCTGGTGAGCAAAGGGACAAGAAAGTTGGTTCCCAGATAAAGGGACAGAAAAGATGTATCCAGGATGGTTTGATCTTTGAATTTGTTCAGTGGCTCTGAGGCCCTGTGGGCAATCTCTGACAGGAAGAGTTTAGGTGGTGGTGTCAGAGAAGGAAGATTTGGATAATGAACTTCATGGGATAACATGGAACTAGGAAGGCTCAATGAAAGTAGCCAAGGAGAAGGTTGGAAGAGGGGGCTGTAGCCACTGGGGCAGTGAAGCAAGAGAGACAGAGGAGTGAGTGGAGGAGACAGAGATTCTCTCACCACCAGCCCAGGTGGTAAATGAGAAGGGTTCCATGACCCTTTCTAGAATCATTAAACAAATTGCTTTTACACCCATCTCATCCCTGTGCTATGCTTCTCTGATTCTTAGGGAGAGGGAGAGAGGAAATACTCTGGAGACCTCTGGGGCTAGAGAAGTTTCTTTCTTATCACTACTGATATCAGAAAGAGAATCTGCCCATGCAGGGGGCTCAAGGCCCATAGGAGAAAGGACATTTGGTGGATGATGAGCTGTGGGGGGGAAGATCCTCCAGGGAAGGGAGTAACATGAAGTATGGACACTCAGTTTATAGGAAGCAGGGCAGGATCAAATTAGCTGTGGAAGTGGCTTGGGGTCAGGTGTGACTGGATGGTTATAGGATCAAGCACTATCCTAAAGTCAAAAGGAGAGTAGGCTTGTGCATGAAACTTTCCCCCTGCCCTATGTCTCTTCATCTGTAAATTGGTGAGAATTGTGATGGCCTTTTCTATATCACAGGATCACTGTGCAAGTAAGGGCACAGAGGTGCTTTGCATGCTGTGGGGCACAAGGATGTGAGGTCTTTACTATTAGCTGGGAAATCAATGTTCAGGATAGTGACAACCCTAGTAGCCAAACTCCAGACTGGAATTCCAGCCTCAATGAGAGCCAGAAATGAAGTCTAGTATGCACATTTATCCACACAGCCTCCCTGAGACCACTTTGCAAGGCAACATGGGAGATAGGAGTGAGAAGGGAGAGTGAAAAAGAGAGGGTCCAGGGGCACTGACCCCTGAAGGCAGGTGGGGGAATGGATGAAGGAAAGGTCCCTAGAGAGACAGGTCACGGAAGGCATACTTGAGTGATGTCCTGATGGCAAATAACCTCCCAGAGAGACCCGGCGAGCATGGTAAGGAAAGGCTGGGCCTGAGGAGGCATGTGCTAGTGATTCAGCTCTGGGTTTTCCAGCAGGATCTTGCCAGCAGGGCTACATCCTCCAATATTCCAAGTGTTGCTATTTGGATCTGGAATGTCCCCCAAAGGCTCATGTATTAAAGGGTTTGTTTCCCAGCACAGCCATGTTCCAGGTGGGGATTTGGGAACGTAATTGCATCACTATGGCCTGACCTCATCAGTGGATTAATCCACTGAGCTGAGCAACTTTCCTCCACCGCACCCTTCTGCTATGATGTTCTGCCTTACTTCATGCCCAAAGCAATGGAGCCAGTCAACTGGACACCCAAACCTCTGGAACCATGAGCCTAAATAAAACTTTCCTCCTCTAAATTGTTTTTCTCAGGTATTTGTCACAGAGATGAAATGCCGACTTACACACCAAGGCTGGCAGAAAGCCTCAGGAGTTACATGGGGGAGGGAAGGAAAATTAGTCAATTTTGATGTATAAGAAGAAAAGTTCAAAAACAAATCTTTAATGTCTACCTGTTTGTTAATTCACAAGTTTGTTAACAGACTAATCTAGAAGCATATGCAGTTCACAGATAATGACAGCTGTCCCTAACCCCACCTCAATAAGCTCTGAGCACTCTGCCCAGTCCTGTCGACATGCTCTTCCATCTCTAATTCTCACAACGCCCTCGCAAGGTAGAAAATATCTCTGTTTTACAGATGAGGAAAATGAAGCTCAGAAGTTAAAACCTAAGCCAGCTTCACAAGCCTAGTAAGTGTCAGAGCTAAGCTTAGAAACAAGGGCTACAGGGTTCCTGTGTTTCTTTTAATGCATAATGTGTGCACATTATTTATGGATTCTACTGAAGGAGATGAACAAATTGTATTCTTCTGAGTGCGAGAAGAACAGCCTTCACTTCTATAACACTAATGCCGATGACGGGTAGCGTTCAGGATGTGCCCAGACAGTCCTCAGCATTTGAAACTCATTGCTTCATTTCATCCTGCATTTTTATCATGTCTCTACTATTATTCTCACTTTGCCAATGGAAACACTGAAGTTCAGAGTAGTTCAACCACATTGAACAATGCCTGGCTACATCAGAAGCATTCAACTAATATTAACTTTTGTTAGTGATCACTGTTTTCCAGTGAAGCTTCTACTCCAGCTCTGGGACTCCTGCAGCCCTTGAGGAGAGGCAGGAGTAAGCAGCTCCTGAGTTAGAAGAACCAACTCACATAGATTATGGAGTGCAGGATTCACTACCCAAGTCAGGAACACAGCAACAGACCCTGTGCTCATCTCTCACTGTCCTGGGGTTCCTAAGGCCAGTAGTGGATCCTGTCTATATCTGGTTGAGAGGACCTGATTGAGGGACTAGCAAGCTACCCTAAGCTGTCAATATGATAGAATGGTGGTATTCAAAGTAGACTCAGGTGGAAGCTTAGAGAAGGCAGCCAGATCTAGTAGAGCAGGAAATTCAGAGGTCAGAGCTTTGGGTTGATGAAAGAAAACATAACGTACCTCCTCAGAAAGTCACTGTGAATTCACCTGTTTTCATTGGGGAAAAAAGCTGCCAAACACCAGAGCTCTACTCTCCAAGATTAGAAGCCTAACTTGCATTATGCCATCAATGTATTCCTGAAAAGGTATATGCAAATCAAGTGCATGTTAATCAGCACACTCCCCAGACACTTCCGTTTTCATTTCGGAGTTGCTTTATCTTCATTTCTGATTGATGTTCAGTGGACAGTAGTTCCAACAATGCAACCTCAAGTTTTTCTGCCCTTTTCCCCAGGCTCTCAGCCAAGTGCTTAATCATGTGTAAATAAACCTTTACATGCACCAGAGACCTCCTGATTAAAAACAGCTCTGGGGTGAAACCCTTTGTAAAGTATCCTCTGTGTAAAGAGAAAACTGCCCCAACTTATATTTGGAGAGAGCTGGGAAGTTCATACATCATGTTTTCTTAAAGTGAGAATTCCCTTTTACAAACACTCTTTCTGACCAGTCTCTTTAACAGGAATTTTGGCCTCTTGCTAAACACAGGGGACTGCTCTATTACTCGGGAGGAGATGCATGGACCTAGAAGTCACAAAATATAATGATTCAGCTCTGGCTTTTCATCAGGCCATGTTAAATCCCTCCCAATACCTCAGGTGTTATGGTTTGGATCTGGAATGTCCCACAAAGCCTCATGTGTTGAGGCTTGGTTCCCAATACAGCAATGTTCAGAGGTGAGGATTCGGGAAATGATTGGATCATGAGGATTCTGCCCACATCAGTGGATTGACCCATTGAGCTAAGCAGCTTTTCCCCACCATGCCCTTCTGCCATAATGTTCTTCCTCACCTCAGGCCCAAAGCAATGGAGTCAGATCTTTGTATCCTAGACTCTTAAGATGAGTTTGGAGGATCCAATAATCCCGCTTATTTTCTGGGGAGAGTTCCCATGGCTTTCCTCTAATGCTCAAATGTGTCCATGATCCAAAAATAGGGACAAACTTATTCCAGAAGCTCTCCGTGAGGAAAAAGGGCAGGCAATGTTTTCCTTACCTGTGGCCACCACAAGTCCTGGGGCTGTCTCCTTACTCGAGATTCTTCCTGAGGAATATGGATTCTCTGAGAGCTGCAGATGCAGGTGTAAGGAACAGAAGGGCTAAAATGAAGAAGAAGAAGAAGAAGACGACTTCATCCAGGAACTCCTGACCTCACACCCGTGCCCTCCTAGAGAAGCGGCTTCCAGAAACAGCAAGGTAGTGGAAGATGAGCCGCAGGCTTAGTTTTGAGCAGGAGTCCTGTCTCGCCGACAAGGCCTGCATTTCACATTAGAGCTTCCTTGAGCTTCTTTCATAGTCCCTTCCTACCTGTGCCTGACCCACAGTCCCATGCATCCCCCCCTCTCCCTCACTGTCATGTCACCCTTCAATCAAGGCCCAGTTCACGGGTCACTTTAGGAAGCCTCCCTGACCTTCCCTTCCCATAGGATGACAATGACCTCCCATGACTGATTTTGACCACGGAACTCTGCTTCTTAGAGCTCTTAAGGGCCACCAGGAGCAGTGAAGAGGAGAATCTAGGTGAATCCAGGCCCTCTATCCTCATCCTTCAACCGAACTGTCTTTGTTTCTATCTTTTTTACTTATTTTTGTTTCTTTCATAATTTTATTTGAATTTCACTTAAAATATTTGAAGCCATTATATGAAACTCATATATTTGTGTTCTCTATTTATTTACTTATGAATTCCCCTGGGGGCATTTTTAAAAGGACTTGGAAGTTTATAGGGATGTATTTTATTCAATAAATACAAATAATACAATGAAATTAAAGAAATGAAATTAAGAAAATAAAGCAAAACTAGAGGTAAAGTTTGAGGGAAAGAACATCATGCTGTGATCTCTTTCCGGAGATGGGCAGCCATTTGTCTCTGACCTTTCTGCTACCCAAAGGAAAGCAGAGCAAAGAAAGCAAAAACATTAGACTGGAAACTACAAAAGAGTAAGAGCCCTGTTTGTCCTAGCTTCCACTACAGAGTCAGTTTTTAACGTAATATCTAGACTATGACAAATGGTTAATAAATATTTCTGAGTATGTGGTGAAAGTCAACTCCGCTCAGGATAAACAATCATTTCTGGGAACTCGGAATAGCTTCTAGTATACACCCTCATTAAGAGGGCACTAAGGTGGCAAGTGTTATTGAAAGTTAACTGTCCTCCTTGCCAACCAGGATAGCAGCACCTAGGAACAGAGATGTCCTCCATGGTGCCTAGTCAGTGTTCTGTAGAGAAGGTAGCTGGGAAAGCTGATGGGTTAGCTACTGTCCCATGGAGACATACCAGTCTCACTTTTCCTTGACTTCAAAGGCAATATTTGCTTATCTTGACATCTATGAAGCACTTACTAAACTGCATCTGATTTGCACTGGTTGGCAGGTGTGTTAGTTCTACTGAGCCCTGCCTGGAACTTCTAAGTACAGGTTCTCTTGAGCATATGTTTCTTTATTGTACTAGGAGCTAGAGCACTCTGTGGATTCACAGTAGAAGAATGTGCAGTTCAACTGAGGCTTCCACCCAAATGGTGTGGCAGTCTAAGCCTAAGGGAACAATTCCTGGGAGTTGTAGGACACTGATGCTCAATGCCAGTCAAGCTCCCAAGATGCCTGGGTGGAAGAAAGCCCTTGATACAGGCTCCACAGGTAACTGGCCTGGCCCGGGATGACTGACCAGCAGGCAGTGCACTGGACTTCCTCTCAGGTCCACATCTGGAGCTTGTAGTAGGCGCCAATCTCTGCCTTTGTTGTATGTGATGTAAGTCTTCACCTGGTCATCCACCTTCTTATTTGCCAGGAATATCCCTTTGATACCTGCTACCTAGGAAAAAAGGTGAGAGATGCAGAACTGGGTTGGGTCAAAATGTCTGTACTCTCGAAGAAGCCCTGAATGAAGCCCTTGCATTCTTTATGGAGTGTTGGGGATACAAAGGAGGAGAGGAGGAACCTGGTGAGAAATGCCATATGCCCTATGGCCTCTGAAAGAAGTTGAAGTCCATCTTTGTACTCTGCACCACCTCCCGGATACCTCATCCCCTGCTTACTCGGTTGCTTTCCCCATCTCATGTTGCTCTATACTTTGTTCCTTAGAACCTTATCTTTAACTATGAACAGTCCCTGGTTACAAGTGAAGACTCACATCTTCCACAGAACATGTACTTCAGCTCAAGGGACACTTACAGATGAGTTTCCAAGGCATCAAAGGAAAATCCTTAATGCAGAAATCCAGGAATCCTAATTAGTAGTAAGGTAGAATCTGTTGGGCAGATGACCCAGTTTGGAGAACTGGTATTGATCTCTGTCCATGCCACTAGCTCTCCATGTGAATTTGGACAACTCACACATCATCTTTGGGTCTCAGTCAATGGTCACTTTAAAATTGGTGGAATAAGCCTTGTTTCCTTTTCTTTTCCCCAGTTGGCTAGAAAAGGCTCCATGAGATAATGCAGAACACTCTTGCCAGAGTTCCTGATGTACTGGGATTTGCCTGACCTTCATATTTTGAAGGGAAAAGAGCATCACTGCAAAGCAAGTGGCTGAAGTAATAAAGGAGATGTGTCACACCACAAGGGTTCTAGGCTAACCAAAACCTCCACTCAAACTTTCATTCCTTCTATTTGATGTGCTCAGTAAGAACAGATATTTAGAATAACAATGTCCTGCACCCAAGAAAAGTTCCTGTTACCTTTTGTGGAAGTTACAGCATTTTCAAAAATCAAAAGGTAATTCTAATAGTATAAACATGTATGTAAACAAGAGGTTGAACAGCAAGTTTGCTGGATAATACTGAGTTCCATCAAAGTTTTAGTTCTATTTAGCCCCTATTCTTTGAGGACGGTTAATTGGGGTTCATTGTCACTCTGGCAGAATATCTGTGGGAAAAGCTCCACAGGAGGTTTTCTTCCTACACCACATGACAAACCTCAGTGGATGAAATAAGAAATCTTTCTGTTGTTGTTGTTCATTTGTTTTTGTAGTAACCTGAATGGCCTTGAAAGAGAATGTCAGCCCAAATAAAATAAACAAAATAAAACAAACAGAGCCAAACAAATGGACAGAGAGTGTCACAGAATAGAATTATCAGGGAAGGACACTGCTAGGGGAATTTGACAAATGGCCAGCAACAAAATTGATTAGATTCCTACCTTGAACAGAGGGGTGGATGAGAAGAGAAGCCAGGGCCAGGGAAGGGCCCTTCCCCAGCTGCACCCTTCCCCTCCTAACAGCTTAGAGTCATTTTAGGAAAGCTGCTCCCTCCCTGCTTACCTAGGGACTCTTCTAAAGACCCCCACATAGTCTCAGTCTTTAAAACTAAGTACAATGCTATTGGACAACGGTACTGCTCAAGCAAGATTGCCAATTATCTCTCACAAAGAATGGAATGTGGGTTTCTCTTCTGCCAGTTGGAATCCTTTTTCTGGTATTCTCTTTGGCCACAGAGCTGGTACTTTTTCTGCTGGGCCACCAGTGAACCTTTCTCCTAAATCAGTTGAACCCCCTCCAACATATAATTAGGGCCTTGCAATCTACTTACTAGAAGAAAATATGTAGGACAGTTCCAGACTTCTGAGATCATGAACAGTGTTCCTATGAGGCTCCTGTCACCCAACCCCTACTTCCTACCTGGGTACATTAGAGCAGGAATGTGTACTTCCAGATGAACAGGTTCATCAAATGTAATGGTGATTATTCAATTTTTTTCCACTGAGAGTTCTGCCACTCACACAGAAATTGTGTAATGGAAAATTGGAACTGAAGATAAAGGGAAGAGATTCCACGGTCCCCATGGTAGCTCCGAAGACATTTCTTTTGCACTTGTACATAATACCACAGCAACCTCCCTCCTCTCTGAAAGAATCAGAATACTTTCTATTTGTGTTTGGACAGTTCAGAGCCCTTACATTATTACTAAATTGCTTCTTGGCTCCATGTCTTGTACAAATGGACTGTAAGCTTAGAGGGTACTTCAATTTTGTATATCCCAGGCCAAGAGTTTTCCCTTTTTCACTGAAATGTAAGACAGAAATATGCTTGTGTTGCAACCTAGTAGACTCACAGCCTTGAATGTCCATATATGTGCTCATGTGTGGACACCTATGTTTCTGACACAAGGGTATCATGGAGTACTGCTCAGCTCTACTACCTGAAATGTAAGGAAATGAGAGAGAGACACACACATTTGTAGTCTTCTCCATCCAAGGAGGTACTTAACATTTAATAAACTTTAAGACACTTTCTTCCTTCTCTGAAATTGAACTGTGATTGCTGCTGAGAGTCCCAAGTAGTTCAAGGAAAGGGTACTAGCTTTCAATAATGCCCAAAATAAGGGTACAAGGTATCAAGCCTGAGTGGCCCACTTTTCCTTTGGGAATCAATTTGAGGTGCAGAGGGAAATTGACAGCAGGTTGCTTGGCAGATCATTGTGTCCAGGTGGCATGGTCATCTGTTGGTCACATTCCTGAGACCTCAGGACAAAGAAGCCAAGGTTCTGCTGAGAAAAGCAATTACCACAACCTGCCTTAGGCTGTCCCTAGAGTCGGACCTGTGGTGAGGGTCTGATGAAGTTCAGTTCAGGAAAAAAGTCCCTGTGGAGCTTATAAGCAGCTGTCCATCTGGCCCAAGAAGGCTCATTGAAGGTTATGATAAAGCAGAGGGGATGGAGGGCAGACACTAAGGACAGGAAAGCAAGGAAACACCAATAAGATGAGCAGAGACCAGAATACTGAGGCCAGCTCAGGGAGTTTCATTTGATCCATCCAAGTAGAGTGGGGTCAGCTTAGTCACTAGAGAAATCCAAACTAAGCCCATAACAAAGTATCACCAGGTCCTCATCAGAATGGTTGAACACACGTGGGCACACAAACACACTCTCCAAAGTGGATAACAAGAAATGTTATTGAAGATGTGAAGCAACTGCAACACATACCTGGCTGTGAGGATGCAAAATGGCACTTCCACTATGGAAACACTTCGATGACTTTTAAAAACATATACTGACATTTGACCCAGAAGTCCTACTCCTAGATATTCATCCATGCAAAATAAAAATTTATGTTCATGTGAATGTTTGTCAATATTTTATTCATAATCATGCAAAACTGTAAATGACTTAAATGTCCAATCAGTGAGTATGGAATAGTACTCAGCAACAAAAAAAGAACATCTATCGATATGCTTAATGATGTGGATGAGTCTCAAAAGCATTCTTCTAAGCAGATGAAAGTCAGATTCCAAAGGTTACCTACTATACAATTCTATTTATGAAAACCAGAGAAATGGTAAAACTGGAGACAAGGAGAAGTCAGGGGATATTGTAAGTAACCATGAGTGTTGACCACAAAAGGGCTGTAAGAGGAAATATTCTGGGGAACAGAACTCTTCTGACTCAATTATGGTGGTAATATGTAACTGTATGTATCTATCAAAAATAGAACCGTATGCCCAAAACGGTAAGTCTTACTGCACACAGATTATTTCAAATAGATTAGGATAATTCATTAACCATGTCATCTGAGTCACATCACTGACCTCTGGGTGTAGGCACAAAGGGAAATGATGTCACTCGTAAAGAAATAGTGTGAGAGATAGTAAGAATAGTACTTAAGCTATTTAGGTCTATTCAATCCAAGATGATAACCACTGACCACATATGGCTACCTGAAATATGACTGATGAGACCAAGCAATTGATTTTTAATTTTATTTAATTTTAACCAATATAAACTTAAATTTAAGAACAGAGACTCAATTTGTTGGAAGTACATAATATGTGAATCTCCTTTTTTCTACTGTAGATTTTGGGAAGTGTAACTACTGATCAAGTAGTTCAGGTGAAAATTTAGCATATGAATCAAGATGTGTGGGAACTCTAATACATATCTAGGATTCTGCAAAATTATTATAGAAAAAAATATAAAATATCTTATTAGTATTTTTTCATATTGAGCACATACAAAATAATATTTTAAATATTTCATTTAAATAAAAATATTGTTATAATAAATTTTGTCTGTTTTTTACTATTTTAAGTGTGTATAGCAAAAATTTTCAGTATATATGTAGTTCATGTTATATATTTATTGGATTTGACAGTGCTAGTCTAAGGCATTGCTGCTAAGTTGTTGTTACTGTAAGAAGTTATCAGTGAATACTTAATATCCAGGAGAGCACTGAAGAAAATTCATCAGACTTGCAGCTCAGAGCATGTTTCTATAGAATAACTGTGGGTGTTGAAAAGAATATCTGTTTCTTGATATATTAGTGCAGAGTAATGAAAAAGAAATGTAGTTTATTGTCGAGATGTGAAAAAAAAACCCACAAGAGTTCTGTATGAAAAAACTGTTATAAGAATAATGGTAAGCACACACAAGGAACTATTTTCATTCTCAACACCAGCCTTGTTTTGAAGGAGCAGGCTTCTGACACCTTAAGAAGAGATCAATTATTATTTGGTCTTCAAGTGCCATTTTCTCCCCTAATTATGTAATTACAGCCATGACAATATTGTACTTTGAAGTAGGGATTAGACAATGAACAAGCCACAGAATCTCTCTACAGCAGGAGAATTCTCCAACAGATTAGAGACAGAAGTTGTCTCGGCCTTATTAGAATTGGAGGAATTCAGTAGGGTGGATCTACTTTACTCTCCAAGGACTTTCAGGGCTAAGGCTTGCAAGGTGAATTCCTGAGTGGGTTCTAGCTTTCTTTGTCTCCTTTCCATTGTCAGTAGAGGCTTGAGAAGATGTGGAAGATGGAGTGATACACTAGTAGCCTTAGGTGGTCAAATTCAACCCAACCACTGACGGCCATCAATTACCTAAAGGTCCCTGACCTTTCAGACAAGGGAAATAGGTATAATGTCTTTTTATATCATGAAGTTATAAATTGCCCTAGGACTGGGGATGATATCATACATGCAAAAATTATTTCCTGGGTATGCAAATGAGAGAGAAAAAAGATCAAGAATTAATAACACAGAGAATGAACACCCAACTCTTCATTCAAGTTCTTTTCCAGTATCTTCATGATCTTCATCCCTGCCACTCAGCATTCTGTGAGCACAGGCATCTACTCATCTGACTCTGATTCTTTTTTCTCCGCCTCCAGCAGTGCATTATCTAAGCAGCTTATCTATAAGTTTCCCCAATTCCTCAAGTTAGAGTTAACATTCCTCTTTTGAGATCACACAATACAGTGAAATTGAACTTCTAATACAAGTTGAACCATGATCATTACCCTAAAAGCATCATGTATCTCTTTCCAATAGATTGTGCATCTCACACTATCATCTTCTATCACCAAACAAAATACCCTCTGAAAGGGTGTGAACTCGGCTGAGTTACATGTGAAAACTTAATGAATTTTCCCAGCTACGTTACTCAAAAGCACTTGAAGTTCAGAATAATTGGAGTCTCTTTGCTAACTGGCCATCTGGCACATAATCTCAATTTGTATGAGAATCTCCAGTTAAGAAGGCTAAATTCTAATGACCCTAGAGACCAATTAAATTGAGCTCTGTCTCCAAACCACAGAATGTATGTATGTCCAGGTACAAACCAGCATCACCCACTAAACCTCTTCAATATGTCATGGTCTAGATGATGTCAGCTTTCAATTTAGTTCCTCTATTAAATGCCTTCTAGAATCTGAAACCCAGCTACTTATCCAGTCCTCATTCTTGGCCCTGACACGCATCCAACCTATACCATGAGACTGGCTAGACTTCCTCAAAAATTTGTGCCATCTTTCCAGTCCTTGATTTATGCCATTCTTAACATTCAGGATGCCTCCCACTTCTTCACTCCTCACTTCCCAGGGTAAAAGGATTGTTAATAAGATCAGGAATTTCAAGAAAAAACGCTAGGCATGTACAGCTCTTTCCACTTCCCCTGTTTTGAAGTTCTCCTGAGGAGATCGCATGCTCTTGTATCTCAATGTTGTGTTTTTAGAGGAACAAATTTGTAAAGGAGAATGTTTGATTTATCTTATCTGCCTGTGACTAAATAGATGAATTCAACTCCAAATTAGTACCCTGCTTCCTCTCATGTAATTATTAAAGTGACAAAGTTGTGTTTGATTTCCATTTGTCTCACTCCTTCTCTCTATCTCAATTGGTTCCAGCATTGGGTGGGTAAAAAAAGAACCCCTTTTAATTATTATTACTTATTGACCCCTTAAAATTCAACAAGTTAGATTATAAGCTCCTAGAGGATTGTGATTGCCTTGTGAGTTTAAACACAATGTTTGGGCACAAACAACTCTGGTCAAGTTGAATGGAGACAGGCTTTTAAGAAGTTGTCCTGGTGGGTAAGCCTTGCTTCTCTATAATGCAGTGACACCATGCATTTTTTTTCCCCTCCCAAACAAGACTGAAAACACAAGACTGACTTCAGCAGGAAGAAAAAAAATTACATGTATCTGGGCACATTCTTTATATTGATTCATGTTCCAATTCAGGTCACAGTGTCTCGAATTTCTAAATGACCAGGAGTCTCCAAATCTCTTTCCTACAGAAGGAACAACACAGTGGCAAATTCACCCAATGTGCCGAGAATGATAGAGACACGGGGACTCCTTGATTCCTGGACAGGAAGGTCATCTGCAGCACTTACCCTCTCCTCTTTGGGTCTGACCACAGAGGCATGAATAATCGTCTCATCTCTATAGCTCTACATATGCAAATAGAACTTGGAATGGCTGCAGTCTTGGCAACAGTCATTCAAACCCTCCTACAAGATGTGACTTATTGCCAATAACAAAGGTATATTTCTGCCTCCTAGTTTGATTAGGAGTATGGGAATGCAAGTTACCAAAGTTATTCACACTCTTTAATCACCTATGCCTGGCTTCTCAATTCTGGGAAGAAATCTGGAACATTTCCCAAACTGAGACCTTGTTAAGAGAATTATTACCTCGTGTACATATATGAATGCATGACCGATATAATCCTACAATATGTATAATCAGAAAAAGGAGAAATTACACTCCATTTATGTATGATTTATCAAAATGTATAAATGCATTCTTCTGTCATGTACAACTAATCACAACCAATTAAAATTTTTTTTTAAAGAATCATTTCAGCACTTTGCAGTTATGCTGTAGGGAAAAAGGGTATTTCTAATGATTTTGCTTTCTACCTAATGACTTCTACCCTTTTTTGTTAAAAGCATGTCCTTCCATGCACCCCAGCCCTTTGTCTGTTCTTCCCTCTTCCTAACAGAACAGTTGAAAGCTCTTTCTACCCCTCTTAGTAGCTGAGTAGTCAACTTTAATATCAATGTAGGGATGCTGGAACTTTGACAAGCATGTCTCAGAGGCATCACTCTACAGCAGAAGCCCACCTATGGCCCCCTCTATTCTAAAAGCCACTGCCAGTCCACAGAGAGGAAAATACACAAGGGAACAGCTCCCTTGGATCATTAGGAGTCGCCACCTAGAATAAAAAATCTATCCTTCCATGAATAATCTCAATCACCAAAACCTGTGTGGGTTTCACTACCAGCCTCTGGTTATTGTTGGATAATAAGACAAACTTTCCTTGCTTAAATCAATCCATCATATCCGTTGTCTCTTCACTGTCCCCAGGACTGTCCGTGGTCACACACTCTCACCAGAGGTGTCAAAAAGCATCACATCTTTAAGGTCACTGCAATTAGTTTATCCTCTGGTTCTTAGGTGGAGTCTGTTTGTTTCCTATGGAAATTTTACTTATCTGGTGAGCACATTTAAAAAGAAAACCTACCACATAAGTGATACACTCATGTCAAGGTCCGTTCTTCACCCTGCACAGATGTAAGCATCTGGTGGCATCTTAGGAAAACCCTCACTCTTAAGAGTGAGAGTTGCTTTTCATTTCCTATAAAACATGTTTATAAGCATGATTTTCCAAATAATTTAAGCATCATCTAAACAGTACTACTCTATCTAGGGTTGATAAGAAAAATCAGAGTTTAAAAAACTACTTAAGGGCCACGTACCTTCACTTCTGGCTTGTAATCATGCTAATACACACAAGAATGTCAACTCTACCGAGGCAGCCACCACACTAGATGCATTACAAACACTATCTCCCACCTTACTATAATCTCATTAGGTAAATTTATCTCTATCATCCTGGAATCAAGATATCTCCCTTGCCCCAAGACATAACTGCTAAGTGACACAACTGGGATCCGAACCCAGGACTCTAATACTTGTCTAATACTGAGATTCATTAAAAAGAGAAGTCAGTCCAGGGAAGGGACAATTCTGGCTACATACCTCATACAATTCAATAATGATGTTTCCCATTAGACCTCGGCTGCTTTTAATGTTCTCCATAGCCAGGGTAAAGTAGATCCCACGGGTGTCTGAGATGTAGAGATTGTAGGTGTCGTTCTGGTTCCATTCTTGGACTGCAGCAAACACTTGGTTCTCATCTGTACTGATGATGTGCATGTCCTGTAAGAAGATGGAAAGCCCATAAAACAGCAGATCTCCATAACTCTCTGCCCACTGGGACCCCTAGCAATTACCATGACTTATGAAATGGTTGAGAAAAAGCTTGAGTTATAGGCAATGTTAACCAATTCTATGTTGAACCAAGACAATAAATTATGAGCTTCATGATTTCTGTTCCTTACTAAGTGACAGCAAGATAGGTATAAGGGGCTTTGGTGGGTATCATTTTCCATGGCTTTGAGGGAGACATCCACTTTCATTTTTTATTTTATATCTGAAAGTTAGTATTAGTACTAACAGGGAGTTGCATAGCTTACAAGAGGAAGCTCACACATGAAAAGAAGCAGGGCCTATCCTGTCTTTTGATTTTCAAATATTTTAAACATTTTTAGCATAGTGACTCACATACTTTCCTTTAGAATCTACAGCATCAAACGGAGGCACAGCTTGGGCCAGGCACTAGGCCTCCCATTCTGTTTTAAGCACAGAAACCACCACTATATACATACACTCCTGTATACATACAGGAGTTTTGCGCAGTATTTTACAAGTAAAATGTAAGGTAAGATCTCCTTCTAATAAAATAAAATTATACTTGAAAATCACTGATAGAGAAGAAAGGATACTCAACCTGGAATTTAATGTTCTGGATCCTAATAGAATATATGTTATTTCAGCTGTATCATTGTTAAATGTGTCAATCTCCTTGAATTTCATTTTCTGTACTAAATATTAAAAAAAGGTGAAATACCAAGAAAAATATCCAATACTTCGCCACTATTTTTTTTTTCAATTGAAAATCAAAGTAATTCTGTGATGGAGGTAGTATGATTGTTTCTATTTTATTGAAGAGTAAACTAAGACACAGTGGGGTTCATCAATTTATTTAAGATTACATAGATAATAAAGGGCACAACAAGGTTCTGAAATCCTGAAGTTTGACTCTAAGCTGGGGATCAGATCTTAAACAACTATATAGGTAGCCTCTAGATCAGGGTTTTCAAACTGATGACTGGTGAAATGAATAATGATCACTAATGCTCATTTGGGCTAATCCTGTATTAACTATCTGAATTTCTGGCCACGAGCACAGTTTGCACCATTGGAGCCTCAGTCCTACACAACTACACATTCTTAAGATCTACCATTTACATACTGTCATGAACTTCCTAGTCCCTGAAGTCACTTTAGTTTGTAGTCCTGATGGGTCATTTCTAGACTCGAAGGTAAAAAATCACAATTCTAAATAATTTACAAACCCCAGTTTGCATATGTGGTTAGGCACTGTAATAAGATTATCACAAGTTCAAGTCCTTGTCAAGGAAACTTACATTGTCAGGAGGATATGTTAGCATGGACGAACAATTGTTAAAATAGCTGTTCTTTAAGCATGCACAAAGAGCTGGGTGCAAAGGTCCATGTCTGTAATTCCAGTTCTTTGGGAGGCTGAAGTAGAGTAGCAATTTCAAGGCCAGACTCGGCAACTTAAGCAAGACCCTGTCTCAAAATTTTAAAAAATTAACCAAGGATTGGGGGTGTAGTTCAGTTATAGAGTGCCCCTAGGTTCAATATCCAGTACTAAAAAACAAAAATGAAACAAAACCCCCACAAATTTGTCAATCTATAATAGTGTAGTCCAAACATAATAACAGAAAAGGAATCATCCTTGCACCTGTGATGGAAGGTGCTCACAATAGGACCATGGGAAATTGGGGCTAACAGTAATAATCAGACTGGGTCTAGTCTTTCCCAAAACTGTTCAGGAAAAAAAGAGGGAGCAATAGCTCCAATATCAGCACTACAGACAGCTCCTTCAAGTTGAACAAGTCCATTTGGTTTGGACAACTGGGAGATAGGAGGAGAAGGAAAACAAATTCTGGATCTTTTATTGGAGATCTTTTGTCAAATGACTTCTGGCCTTGAACCCTCTGGGTCACCTTGACTAAGACTTTATGTGCTCATTTGTGCTTATGTATCTTGTAGAATTACAGGTTCCTGCTGAGCTGCTTGAAAATGGAAAGAAGTCTTCCTCTTAAAAACCATGTGATGGAATTGTTTTGAGTTGGTGTGGAATGAACGCCCAAGAACCCAGTAGGAGGGGAAAGAGCAGCTGCAGGAAATACAGATTAAATTCACTTATCCTGTTAAAAATGCAATAGAAATGCCTGGTTTTTCCCAGATGTTTTGGTCATAAAAATGAATGAGCTAACTTATTTTAGACAAAGTTAATGTAAAAGAAATGGAAACAAAACAACTTAAAACACCAGGACATGGTCAGGATTAGAGGCAGCCAGCTTTGCTGCAAGGGCATGTTGGGAAAATGTTATCTGGGAATAGGTTAGCCAGACACTGAAAGACTTCTCTCTAGTATCTAGGATTCAGGGATGTCTGCCTGAAAATATCCTTAATCCAAAGTCACACAGCTAACAAATGGCGCCACTAATATTTAAACTCAAGACGGTCTTAACCAAGAAGCTAACTTTTAAAACAATGTTATCAGTGAGGATGTTATTTCAGTGTGCATCCAAATGACCCGGTGATCTTGGTCAATTTCTTTTTTTATTGTTTTCTTCTCTTTTTTAAGAGATGGGGTCTTGCTATGTTGTTCAGACGGGCCTCAAATTTCTGGGCTCCAGCAATCCTACTGCCTCAATCTCTCAAGTAGCCAGGATAATGGGCATGTGCCACCATGCTGAACTTAATCCAGAGATCTCAATAACATGTGGACTCATGGGTGCCACTGCCTGAGATCATGATTTAGTGTGTCTGATAAACAGCCTTATATTCTATGAGCTGATCAAGCCCTCCAAATGATTCTGGGGCTTCTAAACCTAAAGAATCATTCTTCAAAAATTATGAACTCTGTGACCTCTCTCCAAATAAGTCTTATGATTGAATAGGGTTCAACCAATAATAACCAGAATATCAAGTCTTCAAGAAAAAATAGAAGTATTATAAATTTAAATTGGTCCAATAGAGTTCTGAACAATAACAAAGTTTTCCCTTGAACCCAGTTATTTCGCTCTAACTCAGAGCATGTGCCCCTTCTTTATGTGCTGTTCTTGAGAATGTGCAGAAAGAAATATGGTGATGAAGAGAGAAAAAAATGAAACAATGCTGAAGGAGGAAACAATGATACTTTACCACACTTGGAATTCAAAGAGCATCAGCCATAACAACATAAATGCTTCTATTTGGAAAATAATGATAAATAACAGTGCCCCTCAGCCCGCCTCACAATGATTTGGGAGATTCACAACTGCTTTTGGAAAAAAAAAAAAATGCAGCTTATGACTTTTAGGTGAACAACGGTGAAAATACTTTGTTGCTCTTGAAATATTTTCTTATAAACTGGGCCTGCCATGAACTTAATTCATTATATAATCACCTATATCATTGATCATTTTCCATGTTCCAGATATTATGAGAGAGAGAGTGAGAATGAGACAGAGAGAGAGAGAGAGAGAGAGAGAGAGAGAGAGAGAGAGAGAGAGACAGAACCTGTCCACAGGAAGATGCTCCCTAATGGTGGAGACAGTAAATATGTTGTGACCTTTCTCAAACTTGACAAACTCTACACTAGAGGCACTGAACATGGTGATTGGAAGGTAAAGGCTTACAGACAGGTGGCACACTCAAGGGAATAAATGTGTAGGGCTGGAGATACAGCTCAGTTGGTAGAGTGCTTGACTCACATGCCCAAGGCCCTGGGTTCAATCCCCAGCACAAAATAAAATAAAATAAATAAAATAAAACAAAATAAATGTGTGTCACTCAGTAAGTACAGCTTGAAATGCAGCTTCTTCTGCAAGAGGTGAGAGTTTAGGGGCCACATCAAAATGGGATCTATGTGGCATAACTAACCTTCATTGCAAAGATAGCACAGAGCTCCCAAAAGGTTTCAAGAGGGAGAAAGGCATGGTAAGAGGCCATCAAGGCAGAGATTTGGATGAAGAGGATCACATCCCTGTGTGTTCAGATGCACTGTAGAATCAGTGAAGAGTGAATTTAAGTGGGGTAATGCTAAAGGCAAGGGAATAAGGCTAAAAGGTCACTTCAATCATCAAGGCAAGAATGTATGAGGGCCTCAACTAAGGAAGTAGGTTCTTTCTGAAGGCCAGTATGAAACAGACTGGTAAGAGGTTAAAGAGGCACAATTTACAGGAGACAGGGAAAAGGAGACATCTATAAGGCTTCAGATATCTGACTTACAAAACTCTATGCTTTTCCTTTCCATCATTCATTATAGTCATAAATAGGTGAGCACTTGTACAATTTTCTGGTTCAATGTCTTTCACTCACATTTCATATCTGTGAGATTCCAGAGAGCAGAATCTGTCTTTCTTACTTAGCACTCTATCTCTAGTACTTCCTGGAGTATCTGGCACATGGTAGACATCCAACTAAAGTTTACTGAAGGAATAAATAGAGTATGCAAATAAATATCAGAGAAGGATGAGACACAAGGAATACAAGGTAGAGGCTGGAGCTCCGTTCTGGACTGGAAAAATAGGTCTTTGAGAACATGCACTTCAAACTCTATGTGGTTTAGAGTTCCAAGTATAGGAGTGGCATGAGGTTTGGAATGCAGGTGAACACTGGTAACAAGGACTAGAGGATTTTAGTGAAACGGTGGATAGCTGGATATGAAGGCAGAGGGCAAGTAGCACCAAGATGAAAAGGGAATAGGAAGTAAGAAGAGATTAGAATCACAGGTGACACCAGGAAGAGGGATTAATCAGTACTTGTAGAAATGTAAACACTAAGGAGACCAAAGATTAAAATCATTTTTACTATTATTATAATACATTTTATAAGACATATAACTCTTTTATTATTCAAAATAGGACTAATTATATCCTATTGTCAAAGAACAACAAACCCAGACCTGGGTAAGAGAAGACTATTGAAGAGAGAATATCCTGACTAGGATATCTGCAAGCATCTCAGAAAGAAAGCAGAAAATAATTGTTTTTATAAGCAAAGTAAAAATGAGCCTAGGAAGAATTGGACATGGAAAGTCGGGTAAGCAGGTTGCATGATAGAACAAATCAAATGAAAAAGGACATTACTTGAGGTCAAGTGATTCTCGGGAGAATGAAGGGGGCTGTTTCTCCTGGCACCATTTGCTTAAGCATCCATCGTTTGCAGAAGCTCAAGAATGGGGCAAAGTTCAGGGACTGAGGGGAGGGGAAAAGCCACCCTTAATTTTGGTCAACTCAAATTATCAGGCATTTTGTCCAGACTGGCCAATAGTACAAAATTTAGCTAATCATTTATGAGACAAAGAATGAGACTCTAGTCTTGTTGTAGGTAACAAGGCAGACATCTAAATCTCATCAAGTCATGGGGAGGGTCAATAGCAACAAACCACTTTCCAAACACAAAACGGTGGGGTGTTTCTTAACCTTGGCCATTTTCCAGGAGCATGGGGCTCAGGTAAAGTTCAACACACTAACAACCTAAATTCCCTACAGAAAAAAACAAAACAAAAGCCAAATTTTTTCTCTGGTAGAAATGACTAGCAGAGTAGCAAGTTAAAAGAAATATGAATGCAGAATCTAAGTGCTGGGAAATGATAGTGGCCAAATTATATTGTTATATTATATGCATGTATGAATATATAAAAACAAACCTTACCATTATGCACAACTGTAATGCACAATAAAAAAAAATTTAAATGAATGCAGAATCTAAGAGACTAAAGAGGACCTAGCAGACTGAGTGGTAAAGTGGGACCCTGAGGCAATATGGAGTCAAGGCCAGCTGAGATGTGTTCCCCTCAGGATCTCCATGCCAGACAGATTAAGAACATCAGTATGATTTTGATCCCCTTGGATCTGGAACTATTCCTGAGATTTTTCGAGCACTTTTCACTGGACCAGCAGGGAAGCACTGATTGAACCCTCACAAGCTTGTCCATTTCACAGACAAGAAGAGTAAGTAAGGGGCAGAGTCAGAATGAGAGTTGAGTCTCTGCTCATAAGCTCAACTGGCTTTTCCCTGAGACACCATGTTCTCCACTGGCACATGCCTAGGAATGAGAGTGCCAATCCAATGCCCAGGGACTGAGTGATGTTGGGCCTAGCACAAGCTGCTGCTCCTTATAGTGCTGCTTGAAGTAAAGACACTCATTTTACTCCGCAAAATACTCCAAAGCATATTCTAAACAGACAGGCTAGGATCAGAAGTGCAAGGGCATTGGTGACAGGGAGCTTTCCCATGCTTTTGTTTTTAAGTAAGACTCCTAAGGGGAGCCGCAGTGCTGCATGGAAGAGAGAGACTTACTTAAAATCCATTTCCATTTTCAAACAGTGGAAAGAACCGATCTCCCTTCACCCCCTCTGTCCCCACCTCCTTATTCTTGACCATGAAAATCTGGGCCAACACCAGCTAATAAAGGGGGTCGATAACCATCCACCTACTTTCACAGCAGCCCACATATCAATGAAAGCCACTCTGGATAAAGTTCTGTAAGGGGGCTGCATGGATGAGATGATACGCCCCCACAATACACTGCCACCTGCTTGCAAATCATTAATGGAGTTCTTGGGTGGTAATCAATTCCAAGTCTCATTTTTTCCCCACCTGCTGCCACATTGCCCAAGGGAGTAAACTGTTTGTTTTCCTAGAAGGTTAAAAATACATAAAATTCACATGTCTACAGAGATGGAAGGAGCCTTTGTTGAGATGGTTTGGAAAGTTCCTGTAACTCATTTCTTAGGCCAATATATGGAGACCTTCTGGCTACTGTGAGGAGGCATTCTCCCTCAGGAATAGTATGCTTATGAATTTTCCCTTTCCAGTCTTCTCTAGGCCATGATAACTCTGCTCTGTTTGGGTTTAGAATATCTGATAGACATGTCCTGTGATCACAATCCTACACATGGTCCCATGAAAGTCAGTCATACTTAAGGTAGAGAAAATGAAGAATCAGTTCCCACTTCCCTGTAGGCTATTTAGTATGGGCCCCACCCACCTCATCAGCCCCTACCTCTCTCTGCAATTTTCAAGAAGACTTTTTAGTTCATAAAAAGAACAATGCTTTTTCTTAAAATAAGGCCCACGCGGGTCCAGTTAGCCTTCCAGATCCCTGGGTTCCATGGACTCAACTAACTGCAGATCCAAACTGCAGTTAGGCCTGCATTTGTACTAAATGGATACGGACTTTTGGTCTTGTCATTATTCTCTGAACAATACAGTACAACAGAAATTTATACAGCATTTACATTGCAGTAGGTATTATAAGTAATCTACAGATGATTTAAAGTTTATGGAATAAAGTACATAAGTTATATGCAAACACTGCACCCTTTCATATAAATATACCCTTTCATGGATACTTGAGTATCCATGGATTTTGGTTATCTGTGAGGATCCTGGAACCAATCCCCTACAGATCACAAGGGACAACTATATTTTCTATCAGCTTCTCCTCACCTTTGTTTGCAGCTTAACTCTTCATCCATGTCGGTTTGAACCTCACTTCCTTTAGAAAACCACTCTCACTACTCACATTCGACCATCAACACCTCCTCTGCCAAGATGGTTCCTGAACTATGGATGTCCTACACCACACCTACGATTGCTTGGTTAGTGCTTCTATTCTCCACAAGATTCTAAGATTCAGGAAAGCAGGATCATTTGTGTCTTACTATTCTGTCCTTAGAGTTTAGTTCAGCGTTTGGTGTGGAGTAACCAATTACGTAGAAGAAAGAACAGATGAAGTGATGCACACAAGAAGGACCCAATGGATGGATGGATGCAAGAAAAACAGAATGAGTACAAATGCCAGGGGACAGGAAATTAGTCACCTTTTTATCCCATAATTCTCCAACACTGCACTCATTTAGCCTTTCAACATTTCTAGCAGTAGTCTAGAGGCCCCATGTCTTTGCCACATACACTTGATTTGGGTCCAGCTGGAGACATTGCTTCTCTGCAGCCTCATTAAATGATGCAATTATACCATGTCCTTGTTCACACTGAGGCTGTAAGAGCCATTTCCCCCAGAAGTCAGTGTTCACAAGAAATGGGGTCCACAGAGTAAGTTTTATGATTTTCAAAAGAGGAGTTAAAATGTCACCATTTGATGCTAACATTCCAGTAGGTGACCCCATTTTAATTACTCATAGTGGCTGAGAGGAGTGGAAACATGGCCAGTGCTTTTATATGTAGCCTTAAAATGTAAAGAGAAGCAAGAAAACCACCAAACTTATCTGTGCACTTTAATGCACACACACATAGCATCTGTGCTCCTGCCTGAACTTGACCTTCTATTTGGCAACAAGGACTTTGCAAAAGGGAAGGGACTCAGAAGAGATTTCAAAGCCAGTGATCCTTTCAATACCACCCCTGGGAAATGACCCAAGGTTATACCAGATGTTTGAGTCACAGGAAATCAAAGTTCATGCCTGGTAACCTGCTGAGGGGGAATACAGAACTCAGGTTTGGGGACATCAGCAGTGGCCAAATCACTGAGTGCTAAGTGGGGCCGAAGACCAGCGGGCCTCCCAGCTGAGGTCAGACCTCCCAGCAGTCTGTCAAGGCAGCCTCTCCAGCCCTCATTTTGTCTGGCAGGACTCAGAAGAGCAGGTGGTGTGTGCTGTACCTTCGGCAAGGAGTACTTGGGCAGCTTTATCTGGGCAAAGGCCTCTCTTCGATAGGACACATAGTAACTGGCTCTTCCACCTGTTGTTACCTGGATGGGGGAAAACACAAAGAGATTCAGATGGGATCACAGATCATGACACAAGCTGAAAAGTACTAGCTTCTCCATTAACAACCACAATAGGGTTGTAATTACCTTTTAAAGACTATCTTGTTGGCTCTGAGTGTCCAATCCTACCACATCCTGAGCTGCTTCCATGTTGTGGTACTTAGACAATAAATGGGCAATTAAAGCAATTGTTCCCACTGGCTGACAATCACTGTGGGAGCAGGGACTGATGCTGCATTTGGTTACTGTGTTCTGCACAAGGTACATACCTAATAAGTATTTTTAACTGAAAACAGAAAAGCTATCTATTAACATAGACTGCACTCATTACATATTTGTTCTGCCTACTTTATTTTTAGCAGTTTATTACTCCCCTCCAACCAGGACACAGTTGTTAAAGGTATACATCTTTTATGGATTGGAAGAATTACTATTGCTCAAAACTCATTACTTTAAAATTTAATTTTACTTCTGATCTGAACACATTTTAATTTTTACCTTCACATTTACAAATCTAGGCACTGAGCAGATCTTTATTGATTCTTTCCATTATAAGTTGATTAAAGGTATCTCAAGTTAGCGGGAAAACTCAGATCAGAAACTCAGAAATCCTAGGTTTAAGGCCCAGTTCTGCTATGAAAGAATGGAGTCTTAACTGGATGACTTGGAAACCACTCCAAGAAATGGTCCCCTGGCCTGGGCTTGCTGAAAAGTCCTGCCAATAGGGCACAGCTCTGCAGATGGCTGCTCTCAGCCCAATTATCTTAGCTCAGGGGAAATTAATATTCACAGGAGAAGATAACATGGCCTGTTCAGAGAAAATAGCAGGACAACAATAGCAACCAGGCTGCTGTGCTGAGCAGGCAATTACTCGAGGCACATGCTCCATTCTCGCTAAGGCCCAAGCTCATGCTGGAGGCCTGCCAGTCCTCCCACTCTCGCTCGAACCTGGCGCCCATCCATAGCAACTGCTGGGAGCACAAGGGGCGGAACATCTCTATTGAAAGCCACCCATCACTCCTCACTCCGAGAGACGGCCTCTCCCCTGGCTCCCCTTGCTCTACACAGATCAGAAGCCCACAAACCAGGTACCCAAGCTGCCAGGTGGAGCAGATGTCGAATCAGCATGAAGGCAGAATCTTGCAAAGAATTTGGTGCAGAGGCTCAGGCTGTGAATGAAGAGGAGGACTGGGTTTCTCCCTGATGTTCAGCACTCTCCTGGGTCTCTATTTTCCAATGAGAAGCACTCTGGTATTTTAAGACTTCTATTTCTAAATAGACACCTGTTATGAATCTATATTGTTCTGTGTTGACCTAGAGGTGAGTGTTGGCATACTAAGATCAATGGATTGCTTCAAGTTTTGGGGTTTTTTTTCCCCTTCTTTTAAAAATAAACCTCAAATACATAGAATCAGATTAAAATATAATTCCTGGACCTGGACACACAGTCACCCTTAGTTCTTGCATGATCCTATTTATGTGTATACTTAATTTGGTTTTATTTTCAATTATAAAATCAACACGTACAAATGTCCCTACCACTCCAAGAACTAGATCACTAGTTTTAAATTTTAGTAGGCATCAGAATCACCTGGACAGTTTATTAAGACTCAGACTGCTAGGCACCATCTCTGATTCAACAAACCTGGGTTGGGGTTTAAGAATTTTCTCTTCTAGTAGTTTCCAGTTGATGTTGATGCTGCTGGTCTGGAGACCACACTTCGAACACCAGGATTTATACCTTTAACAACAATTTACCCCCACCTTGTGCTCCTCTCTTGTCCTGAACCCTGCCTCCTTCCCAGATATAAACTTTCTTAAAAACTGTGTTTACAACAGTGACAAAGACCTTTTTTAAAAAAAAAAATTAAGGTGAGATTCACTAAACTATAACCATTTATAATTGTACAGTTTAAGAGCACTGAGTACATTTGCAATGTTGTTCAATCATCTTCTCTAAAGAAGATATAAAGATTTGTTCTAAAATATTTTTATTTTCCCCAAAGGAGAAATACAATAAAGGTATTGTGTCCATGCGCAACTAAAAAAAATTTTTTTTTAATCCAGCTCTTTTCAGAACACTGAACATCACCACCAAACCCACTCTTGGCAAGTACACCAGCATCCAAGAAGTCTATCCTGTGCCTGTTTAACCATTATATTTCATAACCAGATACCTTGTTTGATTTCACAAGCTCACAGCTGGAAAGCAATTTGTTTGTACATGAATCATACCTTGAGTCTCACCATATCTGATTAAATGATATTATATAAAACTTCAGGCTTAAGACATTAAAGTTGATGTTGGCACAAGACTTTGGGGGCTTTGGAGACAGAATGCATATATTTTGTATGTGAGCATGATATATACTTTGGAGAGTCAGGGATGGAACACTGTGGTGAAAATGTTCATATTTTCTTCAAAATTCATGTTGAAATTTAATTCCCAATGCAACTGTATTAAGAGGTGGGGACTTTTAGGAAATGATTGGAACAGGAGGGCTTCTTCCTCATGAAAGGATCAGTGACTTATAAAAGGGCTTTAAGGAGCTCCCTAGATCCCTTTTTTCCTTCTGTTTCTGCCTTGTGAGGACACAGTGTTCGAGGCACCATCCTGGAAGAAAGAGACCAAGGCCCTCACCTAACATCAGACCTGCCTGGTCTGACCTTGATCTTGGACTTCCTTGATTACACAACTGTGAAAAATAAATTTCTGTTATTTATAAACTATCTAACCTAAGGTGTTTTGTTACAGCAGGAGAAATGGACTGAGACAGCTGGTCTCCTGGCAGATGGTTAGTGGATACACAAAAAGAACCACACAACTAACATTTGTTGAGCTCATCCTCCATGATTCAGAACTACCCAATAGCCCAAGTGTAAACTATCTAGTTAATCCTCACGGCAATCTTACAGAGGCTACAGGGTACTGAGTGACTTGCCCAAGACAAACTTGAATTCAAAAAGTTAGCTCTAAGCCTGTATTCCTACCCCTGTGGTAGACTTAGAAGAGTCCTCTATCCATCTTACTCCTCTCACTGTGACCACACACTTCCTGAATTCTAACATCTTTTGAAAAAGCATTTACGAAGCTCTATAATTGGGCATGTGTGTATATGTTTATTTGCATTCCCCAAAAATCTATGGTGATATTGATATTGTATTTTAAAAACAATGTCTTCTTAGAAGAGGCAAGATAATAAAAACAAGAGTAATAACTACCAGCATGCAATGAGTGTCTATTACATAAATTATGGTATGATACACAGTTGATATAGCACACCTCATTTGATTTTACACATATCCGTGTGTGTATGAGATAGATGGATGTACATATACAGATACACATATGTATCTCACATATATTCTTCCAATTCTACAGGTTTACAGGTCAGAAAAACGAGGCTGAGAGAGATTGATCAACTTGCCCAACATTACACAGCCTTTCATTGTTACAGCTAGAAAATGAACTTGGAGTTTCTTACTCCTGCCCAGGCCTGAACCCTTAACTAGCAGTAAGCACATCCCCATGGAGTCAGGTATGAAGCAGGGAGTCAATACCTAGTGACTAACTGAATAATGGATGGTTGGGATCAATCTGCTGAACTGGAGAAGGACAGACTTTGAGTTGGGGACTCTCCATGGTTTCCTGACTAAAGAATGAACATGATGCAGAGCTCGCTACTCCTGCCCAGTCCTTGGATGACCAGAGAAGCATCTTTCCAGCCAGAAGCTCCAGCACACCCCTGAGAGCAAAGAGCTCCAGTGCTAGGGGGGTACCGGGCTGATGCATTTGCTGCCTCCCCCTCCACAATCATTTGTGTGACTCTCTGGCAACCACACAAGTAAGGAATAAAGTTTAGCGACTATTAATCTATTTTGATGAACTTTTCTCTTCCTTAGAAGCAAATTCGCTGGCATTGTAAATCCCAGAGATTATTACCACTTTCCCTTTCAGTGACACCTTTTATTTTACATTTGATGAATGTCATCCAATTATTTGCTCTGGGCCCATCCGTCATGCTAAACACAGAATTAGCTGGGTCTTTTCCTTACTAATGACTGGCTCGTTAATCTGATTTTCTGTATTTCCATTTTACAGGTTTAATTGGGCTCCTGGCCAGTGAAAATGATTCCTTTGGACAAATGCATTGGCTATTAAACACATCTGTCTCATCTGACTTGTTCCCGCTCTCATCGTGACCAAGTGTAACCTGACATAGCCTTTATTTTCTTGGTTCATCCTATTTCTGGATGATGGCTCACCCTGGAGGAGAGAGGGAAATCTGCCCAAAGAATGAAACCAAAGGCATTGAGTCACTTTCTATGCCTCTTGGGGATTCAGAAGTTGAGACTATTTGTGCCGTAGATAAAAGAAAACCAGCAGTGCCTCTAGAATTTCTAAGTAGACATAAGAAACCTGAGAAAAAGGGCAGAAACCAACATTTTTGAGCACCTATTTTATGTTGAGGGCTTTACTTTCATGGTATTATTTCATATCCACAGTAATAACTGTGCTATTATTATTGTTATTGCTAATAATATTACTAGTACCTTGTTAAGTAAAAGTATTAGTAGCAGATAACATTTTTAAGCATTTAATATGCCAAGGACTATTCCTCTATATACCCTAGCCTTGTATTTTATGTTCAGATGAGGAAATTGATGCATAGGGAAGTTATGCAACAGACTCAAAGACACACAGCAAGGAAACTATAGAGCTGGAGTTTGAACCAAATTTATTTGCTTTCACAGCTTATGTAGGGCCCTCAGGCTGTGTAAGAGAGGTATGGATTCCATGTCACTCAGCTCCCAATTTCCTAGATAAGATGCCCACCAACAAGGCAGATCTTTCTACAGGAGGGCTCCCGTCAATTTCTCAGCCCTGAGAAATCAATGCCCTATTGTTGCACAGGACTGAATAGGGCTGCTATTGGAATTCGTGAATAAGAAGGACTATAATGGAAATAAATTCGGCTTGTCCAAGAGCTGTTGCCTTCATAGGAAATGACATTCAAAAGAGTCTCCATTTAGAGGCGTAGCTGGGTCCAGTACAATGTGGATAATCTCTCTACACCAAGAAAAATGGTCACCTTTACAGCACACCTTAGTTACCTCTCACCCAGCCTCGCTCTGCTTCCCCCACCCAGCCCCTTGAAGAGGTGAAAACAATAGCCGAGCTGTTATGATGCACAATTAACTTTTCCAATTTCCTTGCTCATTAATTCCACTCAGATTATTTAAAAATAAATCTTGATGTTGTTAGGCTTTTCTCTCCCTCTCCACCTACAGAATTCCTGCAATCATCACATTTCTCTTTTAAGAACAAAAATAAACAGGCTAATGAGTACTGTGTCACAAGAGTAAACACACACTTGTGCATCTGTATCCCAGCTACTTGTGAGGCTAAGCCTGGGAGGCCTCTTGGTCCCAGAGGTTCAAGGTCAGCCTCAGCAACATAGGGACACCCTAAGCAGACAAACAACCATCAGCCAGAGGTCTCATCAGGAAGTTAAGGTGGTTTCTGTAAGGTCAAGATGGCCCTGGTGACATCTGCATGGAAGGTCAGGTTGCCTCTGCCAACTTGAGTTCATCTTCCCACACTGCTTTGCTGAGGTACCACACTATGTGTCTGAATGAGAACTGTGGTGTAGCATTTGGAAGACACTTGGCATGCGATCACCAAATTGTCTCCTCTGCTAGGCTGTTTGATTTTGAATTCACTGTCTGTCTAACTGATATTTTCTCATTTTATGTCCTGGAGGCTCTGTGATATTAATGTAATATGCAGTTTTATTTCCCTGTGTCTAGAAACAGTGGTCTATTACCTAACACATGGGCATTGCACTAAGGCTGGGCCTCCTTTGAAACAGATTTGCACATAAAATCTTTTATTGGTACCCAAACATAATAGCCAACAAATAGCATCACCAAGAATAGATCTGGGATAAAAGAGTTGATACTGAAGCCAATATTGCGCTCTCTCTCTCTCTCTCTCTCCATCTTCCCTCTCTCTCCGTGTGTATGTGTGTGTGTGTGCATGTGTGTATACAGGAGGTGTTGGAGGGCAGACACATACTGAGGTTTCTGGTGCACTCACTGGCCAAAAAATACTGATAAAACAACTGGCACCATCGTTAGCTCTGCCAAGCAACTTATTATGGCCTTCCTTATCTATGGAAATGTCAGTGAGGCTGAGAAAAGGTGACAAGATAGAAAACCATAGGGCAATGAGTGTGTGTCCAGACCACACACGGTTAAAACAAGAATTAGTATACCTAACTCCTGACTGATTTCTTCAAATACAATAAAGGCACTTGGTCAGTTTCCAGCTATACCCACACACACACATATACACACACACATATATATACATATATGCATATGTATACATATGTATATACATACATATATATATATATAGTCTTTGTACTATGTATACTATATATAGTAGCATATATACTATATACGTAGTCTTTCTTACATATTATATATATAATATGTATGTATATAGAAATATATATATTTATGTATGTATATGTATTTTTTCCCAAAGAAGATTCCTTGTCTGATTTTTAGGCATTAGAACACATTAGTTGGGATCTCAGAACTGTATTAAAATCTGGCTTCTACCTCTTGCTAGTTTGGTGGCTTTCAACAGGTAATTTAACCTTCTTACTTTCCTCTCCTGGAAAACAGATTTATTACTACTACCTTCGGACGAGTTGATCATGAGATTTTAAATGATTCAGTGATAAGGAGCAGCTGATGCTCAGTAAGTTGCTCACTGCACATCACCTATATCTGAAGAGCCACCTATATCTGAAGAGCCGGAGGCCAAGATGCCTGCCATCATGTCCACTGGAAAACAACAGACTGGAGACGCAGGTCTGAAACTCTTCTTGCCCTTAGCCAGGATGACTTCCTGGAGCAGACTACATATACAGAAGGAAAGCCTAAGTGATTAGTACAAGAGGTTAACCACTAATGGCACCAAGCCTAACCTTTGGGCTCTGGCTTCCATGACTCAGATGAAAGGAAAGTTCTAGAGATGCTTGTCTGACTCCTCAAAATGGAAGTTCTTTGCTGCCAATTCTCTCCTAGGTTTTGTCCCCCCCCCTACTTTTTTGTTGTGTGTGTGTGTGTGTGTGTGTGTGTGTGTGAGAGAGAGAGAGAGAGAGAGAGAGACAGAGAGACAGAGAGACAGAGAGACAGAGGGAGAGAAGGCAGAGAAAAGTGCAGAAATAAAACAGACCAGTCACAGATTTGAATTATCCTCCTGGAATCCAACATTTGTTAGCCCATGAATATTCCCAAATAATATAATAATGCTAAAATAACTCCATTTTAGTGTTATAGGAAAGTATGACAGAGCTTCACACACATACACACACACACACACACACACACACACACACACACACATGAAACCTCTAGCAGTAAAGTTGCTATCACAATATTCCTCTTCTGTCCTCAAAAAACAGGTTTGTTCCTTGTGAATTGCGGGTTCAAATGGTTTTGTAAAAGAAGGAACTAAGGGGGGTAAGAGAGTGTATTAAAAGTGGTCTTGCTTATACAGTCTTTCTTACATATTTTCTATTCAACTTAATATATTTATATATTTAGACTATTATCTTTTTTACCAGTGGGCATTATTAGGTCAATTATTTGAGTGAAATCTTCCTAAGCTAGATGCTAGTTACTGTCATTTCTACAATATCTCAGAACTTCAGAACTGTTGGGAGAGAAGAAAGGGGGAAAGACTGGCATCTGTCACATCTGTGGCTTGATTTTAAGCTCAGCCATTAATTTGTCATGCAACTTTAGTCATGGTCAGTACTCTCTTAGAGTTTGGGGAACTAATAATATTTATCCTTCTCTCATAGGTTCTTGTGATAAGTGAAATTAGATAACAAAACGCTTTCATGTAACTATAAAATGCTCTAAAAATTGAATGACAATGCTATGATAGTCCTGTGGTGCACACCGAGGAACCCACAGCTTTGAGAAGTGTCTTCACTGGCAAGTCCAGCTGTTGATCCAGGTGTGTCCATGCAGGCTCAAGAGGCACTGCAGTCTGCCAGGGAGGCTACACAGAATGAAGGGCTAGAGATGACAGAATGTGAGTCAGAGGAGCCAGAAGTTGTTGGGCACAAACACCGGACACAAGGGTCTTCAGCCACAGGGACAAGGAGCAGGTGTGTACAGCTGCCTCACAAGAACATATTGGTATGTTTAAGATATTTTAACTATCCTGAAAGGGCGAGGCAAACAAAATCATTAATTTTCTGGAGAAGTAGGGATGCTTCCATGGGACGTGGGATTTCCAGCTGGCTTGGAGATCCGCGTAGACTGCTGGATAGGACAGCCGAGCTTCACCGACACGGGGGTTGCATGCCTCATGAGTGAATTTCAGGGCAGCATACATGGCTTTAAACCATCTGTCGAGCTGTTTCTCAGGCAGCACTGTCACCTCCCCCGGAGGGTCGTGGATATTAGTGAAATGCCAACTGCCGCTTCTTGGAGCTCCCCCACTGCACTCCCCGTGTCAGCCCCCAGCCCCGCCCAGTCCACCTCAGCACAGGCCTCAACACTGGATGGGCTTCACACGCTCTGTCTGCTGTCACCCACAATGGCCACGGGGCAGAGGTGCTACCGAGTAGTTCCATTTTACTCATGAGTTAACTGATGTGCACAAGGCATTCAGCTCCTAAGTGGCAGAGCCCAGGTTTAAACTTGAATTTCTAAATCTTGACCAAGTCCATTACGCTGCACAGCCTGAATGGACCTGAAGTGTCCACTCCAGAGCCTTTGCAAAGAAAGGTTAGTTTTGGACAAGTTTGCTAAACCCAGATCCAGCATCAACAAAAGTCACAGTGGCTCACATCAAAAGCTACCTCCGTAGGCTGGGGATATCGCTTACTGGTGGAGCATTGCCCAGCTTGCAAAGGGACCTGGGTTTGATCTTCATCGCCACAATTAAAAACAACAACAAAAAAAAACTACCTCCTTTTGAAGCCTTTCCATTGTCCAATTCCCCTATGGAATTCACCTTTTCTTGCTCTGATTCCCAGGAGCCTCCTGTTGCATTTGCTGGTTGTTGTCTTCAATTACATGAGGTGGATCCATCTTGGGTCTCTTGCTACACTGTAATGACTTGGAGGGTAGACAATGTGTCTTGTTTTTCATCCTCTCTTGGTGCCCAGCACCCATGTCACAGCAACTAGTATCTTTGCACTACTCTAGTCTATTAGTTTTCCTGTTGCACTTAATCTCATTTGAACCGAGCACAATCTTGCAGGTGAGGTCTAATTACATCCTCATTTTAGCATGAAAGGGCCTGAGGCAAGATAGGCCACTTGAGGTCACTCTTTTACTTAGAGGTGAGACTCACAGTTGACCTCAGAATTTAGAACTCTTAATCCCAGGGTCTTTTCACTTTGTAAGGCTTCTAAAGTCAGTGCTTTCTCAGTCAGAATCAGAAAAACACAAAGGGGAGATAATTGCATAGATGTTTACAGGTGGGGCGTCACTTTACCTCAAAGAAGTCATGGACAGGACTGCAACATGGCAAATAAGGGACTCTAAGAGAGCTGGCCTCCTCCCCCAGTGGGAAAGAGGGAAGCAGATCACAAGGTGTTCTGCCCCACCCACTGTTGAATTCTCATGGTAATTAAAGGTACAGCCGAATCCACATCATCCCCTGCACATTCATCACGTTTAAACATCTCTGTGGTCACAGGCCCCGGTTCCACTCTATGACATGCATTCATCATCCGGCAAGTGCTTATTCAGCACTTCTGTGCCGAGGCTGCGTCAGGAACTGTGGAGTCACAGGGCTGTGACCCTATGGAGTTCATCATCTGTAGGAAAACAAGCCTCAGATATAAGATCGATGAATGACAATGTAAAACCGGTGATAATGCCATGGTCCCCTGAGCAGAGAGGAGGCTGGGTGCTGTCAGATCCCGTCCTCAGAGACACCATAGTTCATTCGACCTGTTTTCATGTTTCCTTCTACAATCAGAATAAAGTCAGTGCTGGGCACAGTGCCGTCTACACCCATCCTGACTGCATTTTGCAGATGAGATAATGAAGACACATCTTGCAAAGGGCTGAGCTGGAATTGACACCCATGTGGGCAGAACCCCTCTCATCCATTGCTCTCTGCAGTCACACACACACACAGAGGCGGGCGGGCACACACAGTCACATGAACCACACCAACAGGTGCAACCTTGCACTCTCACTGCCTTGGGAGCAGAGGGGTTCCTCAATGCCAAAGGGCGTTTTGCTTGATAAATGCCATGATGGATTTGAGGACGGGAGACTACAGAAACCGCTGAGCTCCACTATGCAGTGAAGGAACCGATGGCAAGGAAGGGTGGGGTAGAGCTTGGAGGGAGAAGAGCTCCCCAGCAAAGCTAGAGAGGAAGCACGCAGGGAGAACCACAAAGCGAGTAGTGCATTGTTGATTGAGAAGAGATTGGTTTGGGTGGTGGAAAGAAAGAGTGGGAATGGTAAAAGAATCAGACAATTGTTTGCTTTTTTTTTTCTTTTGCTGTGAAAAGCAAGGCATAAACACTCTGCTACTTGGCATCTTAAAACTTGCTAACTGGCATCTTTAATAAAAAGTCTATACTAACTGCTCAATAATCTCATTGTAATTTTATTTATTGCTTTATGTGTTTGCCTTTGCAGAGGTGGCGCATATTGTGAATGAAATTCTGCTTCAAGAAAAGTGCCCAAGAATACCATAAGGGCTCCCAGGATTTCTCTTTGTGCACCTTTTGGGTTACGTATGTACTTCTTTGTCATGAAAATTAACAGAGACTTGGAACTAAGCTTACAATGGGTTCCAAATCTCCTCGGACCCAATTGGCTAAGTTGTCCTTGGGAAAAGCACATAGGTATTTCGGGCTTCAGTTTCACCTTAAAATAGACAGCCACACTCACAGTATGAGGCCTACCCTATGGCTAATGCAAAAGAGAAGCTAAAGACGTCACACCCTGTGTGCCACACACCACTTCCTCAGTGTGAGGATCTTCTTCAACCTCCATATTTGAAGATCCTTGCTTCCACTTTGTTATATGGTCATTCACTGGCTCAACAAACATGTTTTAAGCATCCACTCTATGTAAAAGCTTTGTGCACTTATTCACTGTCTCTTACACAGTTCTTAACCCAATTTGGCTCAGGCAAATAAAATGTAGGTTGTAGTGACTCTCATTTAAGGAGCAGAACCTTATAATGGTTGAAAAGAAGGATTGATATGCCCAACCTCCTGAGTCACACTTTTTACACCACAGCTACAAGTCAGCTGTGTGACCTTAGGAAATGTTTTAACCTCTCTGAGTCTTTTCTTCAAAATGGAAGTAATACTTAATCCACAGGGTGTCATAGCAATTAACTTCATTCATACATAAGCCTAGCTCATGCTCCCTTCCCATTAGCATTAGTTGTCACTATTATAGGCAATAGATTCTCCAAGAAGCACAGAATATTCAATAATAAAGAAAATTAGCCAGGCTATAAAAACCATGCAAGAAGGCTGAAGAGAAATCTTTTAGAAATAAAATGCTGATAAGCGTAGTGTGTTTTATATAGAAGAGTTATGTCCAATCAACTTCACAAGGACTCGTCTCGGTGAGTGAAGAAGCCATCACCTCCACCTCTTCCCTCCCACACGTCCCAAGAACACCTAAGAAGCAATTACACTGCACAATGAAATAATAAACACAATCTCAGAGCTCTGTGGTTATTTCTCCACACTGCAATCCAGACCCAACTGCCACCTGGTGCAGGTGGCAAAACTGCCAGCGTTTATCCCAGAGAAGTGGACAGAAGGCCTTGGGCCGGGCAGACTCTGTTGTAATTGCTTTCTGTGGAATTAGCACCTCACATCATTCCAAGGTGTGTGTCGCTTCTGAAAGCATTTTTCCCAGAAGAAACTGCAAGCAATCTTGCCTGGCCTCCAGAGGTAACAAGGCTCCAGGAGAGGTAGAAATGGCTAATATCATGTTCCCATTAAACACAAGCTGGATTAGAAGAAAACAAGGAAGGAGGAGACAAGCACAGAGATGAAAGGATCAGACACGTTTAAAGCCCAAGAAGCTTAGAGAGGGAACAGTCAATCTTTTTTTTTTTTTTGTAACAGATGTTTTGCTTGCAGTTTCAAATCTAGCAGCATTTGGTAGAGTAAAGATTAAATAGTCAGAGAAAGAAGAAGAGATAGCTATGACGGGAGGGAAGGAGTCAGGTTGACAAACAAAATACTAATCTCCACCCCTGGCTCTGGCACTGTTGGCTGTGCTACTTGGTGTGCCCTAGGACCCTGCGATCTGGGTTCTGGTTCTTGGTTACAGCAGGTCCCTGTCTGCAAACACTCCTCCCCAGCAAAGCAGGGGTAATCAGGCCCATCCTTTAAACATCTTCATTCTATTACTTTCATAATCAGCTTCTAATGCTCTGCTCAATAGAGGTGGGGCGGACAGGACCAAGTGCTTCTACCGCTGCCTGGGACCAGGAGCTATTCTCTGTGCCATTGATCACAAAGACAAAAATCAATCCTGGCTAAGGAGAAAGAAGTTAAAAATAAATTGCAGGGATTGATTTCTGTTCAGACCTTCTGACTCCCAGTTTAGGAAGGGGGGTGGTGGGGGGAAAGTGTGTGTGGATCCAGCAGTCAAGGAATTGCTTCGTGTGTCCAAGTCTCAAAAGCACAACCTGCAGGTAATTTATACACACACGCACACACCTGTTTTTCTTTTAATTTATGCTTTTTATATTATTTATCTTTACACTCCAGGAACTAGCTGAGAAGAGGATTCATCTAAATTATAAGTCCCATTAGAAGAGAAGTGAGGTCTACCTGGTTCCACTACAAAAATCTCCAATGGTTGGCCTCATGCTTTGTGATAGTAAGAACTCCAGAAATATTTGTGGGAGGACTTACTGAATAAATGAATAAAATCCTATGATTGTCTCTCACCATGTATATTTGCTCATAGATTTATCACAACATGCAATTACTGTTCTTATTTATCACTTTGCTTGCGAATTCTCTCTCCCTCCCCAGACTCTAAACCCTCCCATGTCAGGAACGATGTTTTTCTTATTTGCATAGATATTTCTTATATACGTTTCATCTCCAGGGATCATAACCTTCTTGTTTACATTTTTTGGCTTTTTATTTCTTATTTATGGCATGATCTCCCCATTACGTCCCCAGAAGATGCAGGTAGAATGAGGACGGAAGGAAGACTCAGCAATGTTCTGGAGGATTTAGCTACCTCCCAAATAGCCTTTTGTTTTTTAATTTATTTTTATTGCAAACAAATGGGATACATGTTGTTTCTCTGTTTGTACATGGAGAAAAGGCATACCATTTGTGTAATCATATATTTACATAGGGTAATGGTGTTTGATCAATGTTCATAGCTGCTCAATTCACCATAGCCAGATTGTGGAACCAACCTAGATGCCCTTCAATGGATTAACGGATAAAGAAACTGTGGTATATTTATACAATGGAATATTACTCAGTCATAAAGAATAATAAAATTATGGCATTTGCAGGCAAATGGATGAAATTGGAGAATATCATGCTAAGTGAGATAAGCCAAATAGCCTTTTTAAATATATTATTCTTGAGCTAAGGATATGAACAGACACTTCACAGAAGATCTACAAGCAATCAACAAGCATATGAAAAAATGTTCACCATCTTTAGTAATAAGAGAAATGCAAATCAAAACTACACTAAGATTCCATCTCACTCCAATTAGAATGGCGATTATCAAGAATACAAGCAACAATAGGTGTTGGAGAGGATGTGGGGAAAAAGGTACACTCATACATTGTTGGTGGGGCTGCAAATTAGTGCAGCCACTCTGGAAAGCAGTGTGGAGATTCCTTAGAAAACTTGGAATGGAACACCATTTGACCCAGCTATCCCACTCCTCGGCCTATACCCAAAGGACTTAAAATCAGCATACTACAGAAATACAGCCACATCAATGTTCATAGCTGCTCAATTCACAATAGCCAGACTGTGGAACCAACCTAGATGTCCTTGAATTGATGAATGGATCAAGAAACTGTGGTATATACATATACAATGGAATATTACTCAGCTATAAAGAAAAATAAAATTATGGCATTTGCAGGCAAATGGATGAAGTTGGAGATTATCATGCTAAGTGAGATAAGCCAATCTCAAAAATCCAAAGGGCAAATGATCTCACTGATAAGCAGATGATGACACATAATGGGGGGTGGGAGGGGGGCAAGAATGGAGGAAGGAGGGACTGTATAGAGGGAAAAGAGGGGTGGGAGGGGTGGGAGGGGAGGGGGAGAAGGAAAAAATAACAGAATGAATCAAACATCATTATCCTATGTAAATGTATGATTACACAAATGGTATGCTGTTACTCCATGTACAAACAGAAACAACATGTATCCCATTTGTTTACAATAAAATAAATTTAAAAAATAAAAACATAAAATAAAATAGGTATGATGTTTTGGAGAAAAAAATAAAAATAAATAAATAAAAAATAAATAAATATATTATTCTGATGCTGAAGGAATGAGCTTCGGAACTACCTCTGGATAATAGACCTTTTTCCTTCTCTGACTAAATGGAGTGATCTGTAGAGTGAGCAGACTTGTGGAACTGCAGGTTAGAACTTTCCAGAAGGGAACTCGTGCAGGCAGATATCTAACTGCTTTTCAAGCTGGGTTCCACAGAGATGCTATTGGCGGTGTCCATGGGGAAATGAAGAGGAGGCTGACTGGGTCGTGAAGTAGACAATCCTTCACCCTCTAAAGAAGCTCCCATCCACCTGGATCTGATTTGTCGGCTGGAATTCCTTCAGCCATTGTGTCTGAAAGGCAGGTCTCAATCGGCAACAGGAGCAAAAGGTTTACAAGCCCTTCTTTAATGCAGTCCTTTCCTTTTGTAATAAAGTAACTGAGGGCCAGCAAGGAAAAGATGATGGCCCAAGACCACAGAGTGAGCCAAGGCGGAGGCCAGACTTAAAGCGGGGAGAGCTGTCCCCTCACCTGTCCCTCCTACGCATGACACAATGTCTGCTGCCATCTAGGGGGCTCTTTGCCTGGAGTGCTGGCTGGTCCTAAGGTGGACCCCTCAGGTAAATCCTCAGCTTTCAGAGCTAGGCTGGGTCCTTCTTCTCCAGGAAATCTTCCTGCGGCCATGTTGTGAGCCGTGGATCGCCCTCAATCCAGGAAGCAGTCTGTCCCTCAGAGACCAGCACTCCTGTCAGTGATTTTGAGTACCACTCAAGGAGGGCGACAGACCAAAGAGTTCCATCTCCTCATCAAGACTGAACACAAAATGAGAACAACCACTTTGTCAGTCCTGTTTACCCTCCCGGGCCCTTTTCTCCAAACCGAGCCGAAGCATTAAGTGCTCAATAAATGACCGTAATATGAATGGATAAATGAATGAGTGAATCAATCAATCCATCAGTACTTCTGTCTCAGACTGAACCTATCACAGCTCTGGGTATACAGAAGGTCCTCAATCAAATCCCAGTTGATTGATAAATCAATGTCTCTGCCACTATTGAACTCCAACAAGTCCTTATTCTGGTTGGCCATGAGGGGTTTCAGAGTCAAATCCTTAAAAGCAGCTTGCAGAAATCCAATATGTTTGTTTACCCCATTAACTATTGAGGGAGTTAACAGGCAGAGTGATTAAAATTTTAAAAGCTGAAACTCTGAAATTAATAGAGAGATACATCCTAGTGAGAATGGCCATGAGAAGAGACTAGACTTAATGGTCTACTTTGCAGTCAAAAACCAACTTCCTTCATTATCAGTGCTGTTGTTTTTATGGCAACATAATTATCTACAATAGGAGAAGGCTCCAGAAAAGAGGTTCTCTGGGCAGCTGCATGTAGCAGAGTGGGTGTCGAGGACTAGCAGGGACACTGGCAGGAAGGGGAGTGGGGGACACATACAGCCAGGTGGCAACTCAACAGCTCCTCTGAATCCTGGGACAGGCTTCTGCATGAGCCCCTCCCCTGCCCCAAATGCATCACAGAGATTGAATAACGTGTGGCAACCAGAAGAAAAGGGAAGAAGGGCTGGAGAAGAGCACAGATGTAGATGGTAATGACGGTGACCACACCGTCCCTCTGTCCCCATAGGGCACCCCAGTGATATGTGTTTGAGTCAATCTTTACAGTATATTTGAGGGATAGCTCTCGGAGGTACAGGTGTGACTGCACTACACTGAATCCCATTAAACCTTTCTTTGGTTAATGATGCAGAAAGTTTCTGATAAGAAACAAAATTGAAAGAGATCTTTATAAAGAGTCCACTTGCCAGGGAGTGGATGAGGTTTCCCTGCCCCGGCATCTACCAAGATTGGGCCACCTCCGTCTAGTTTGCTTTGACGGTCATCCTGGAACGTGTGCGATTCAGTATTCATGTGAAGACAGATACAGTGAGAAGTAGAACATTGCTCATTTTTTTGGGTCATTGTTTCTTTAGGAACCCAGGCAGCCTTGAGGTCATATCCTTGACCCTGCCATTTCCTGAGAGAGAGGACAAAGGGGAGCTCTGAAGGTCACTGAAATGGTTTCCACCATGGAAAAATAAAGAAGATAATATATACCACATGGAGACCATGTTTTATTAAGTTAGATAAAATGCGTATGTGCTGAGACATCAACCTGGCACTAAATTAAAATGAGGACCTTTTCCTACTAAGATAAAAAATCTTTCAATCTGCCATCCAGTGGGTAGAATTGGTGATGTGGCCAGGTAGAAAGAACATTCTGAAGAATTATCATTTTGGAAAGAGAAAATTGCAGATTTCCAAATAGTGGAAGAGATTGAAAGTTGTGTAGCCTCTGAGCTGACAAAAGAGACAATTGTGGTCCTCTGTACAACAATCTTCCTTCCTGATGAGGGCTAGAGGCTGCCTCTAACAAAACGAGGCTCCTGGAAAATTAAACATTATCAGTGCTAACTTCCTGCAAGATGCATGGCACAGCATATCTGAACCCATGCCTCCTTCTCAGGGGCAGGGAGACACTACTAACAAGCAGTAGCAGCTTTCCTACCAACCCACAATAAGACAGGATCTATGTAACTATTATCAATTAGAGGTGAGACACAAAATGAAAACAATTTCACATACTCATGAGCTTGACATGTCCAATCCATGTACTACTAGAAAGGCAAATGCTCATTCTATCACCTGTAGTGAATTGCAGAATCATTCTCTGAGGTTAAAGGAAAACATTCCTCCCTATGCTGGCCTGGTAAACAACAGGTATTGTAACTTGCGTGGAGCCTCATTAGACTTGTCAGGAAGAAACAAGTCTTAATAATTTACTAGGGAGCTGTAACAGAGAGTTGTGAATGGAGTGAGGGGTGGCCATGTCTAAGAATTGATGGGCACCCTGTGAACAAAGAGCCTCCCTGGAGCCTCTCTGTGTCTGCGTTATGCTGAGAGGAGCAAGAGACACAGGAGAGTCCTTGGCAGGTGGATGGTAATTGGCACTGGAAGAGTAGATGGGATGGAATTATGCAGGGTGGGAGGGCAACAGAGAAAAGGCACCAAGAGGAGCACAGGTATGCCCAGGTGTAAATGAAGGGCAGAGGAAGCGGCAACTCTGTGGGCCAGCAGGGCCCTGGAGAGGTAGGAGAGGCTACTCCTCTGGCCTTCTGCATGGCCAGAGAAGTGACAGGACGAGAGTGCTCCAGGACAGAGGAGCCATCAAGAGAATCAAGTACTGAGGACAGGTCATCTAAGTTAATTATTGAGAGGCGTAGTCTGGATATAATTCAAAGACATCAGCGATGAATTCAGCAAAAGCAATTTCAGTGGAGTGGCAGAGGCCAGTCTTGAGTGGGTTATAGCGAGAGGGAAATAAGAAGATGGGACAAGGATATTGATGGCACTCAGGAACTTGGTTGTGAATGAAAGATGGGACGTTTAGAGAGAAGAGTGGGAAGCGGGTGTTCCAAAGAAAGTTTTCTTCTGATTTGTTTTGTTCTGTTAGTTTAAAATAGTAGAAGTCTTAAATATGTAAATGTGGGTGGAAAGTCTAAAATAGGGGTGAGTGAGGGTACAAGGGGAAAGAGGATGATCGAGAAACCTCCTGTCTGAAAGGATAGGAGCAATGGGTCAAGTGCTTGGACTGAGAAGCAGAGGCCTCTGCTTTCCTTGCTCAGCTCACTGTATCCATGATACTGATGCATAGCAGAGACTGCATTTCTGAATCTTTCAAAAGTGCAGATGAGTTACCCCCAAACAGAACCTGAACGAGGACTTTTACACAGGTAATTTGGTTGTTGATTTGCAAGAAAAGGTCAGGGAATGGAGCAACACAAATAGGAGGTAGGAATGAAAGCCATCCCAGGATGCATTGCTGAACCAGCGACTACTCTAAGTAACTGTGTCTCATCACACTGGGGAGCCCATGAGAACATTCAGAAAGAGACCTGGAACTGTCCACCTGACCCGGGAAGGGAAGAGCACTCATCTTATTGGTCAAGTTGTCCCAGAGGCCCTCGACATCCAGGTTTGTGTCTGCACTGGAACGGCTAAGGGGTCTCTTGTGAGTATCCCAACTGGGGATAAGTCATCTCCAGAATAAAGAGCAAGAGATCTGCAGGGCAGCTGGGGAGAAATGAGAGAAGGCTGCTTGTATGCACAGCTAGTTTCTGAGGCAAACATGAGCTGGAAGAATGTGAGCTAGAACTTGTGAGATGTTAGGCATAAAGGTCAACTGAACACCATCACTTCACAACTAGATCGCTAATTTGTGTTTATTCGTGGAAGTATTCCAGATACTAACAGCAACTCTTACACCAAGCCACTAAAACCATCACAGGTGTAAGAGACACAACCCAGCAGCATGGTATGTTAACCATCTCCATTTGTACTGCTGTTGAAAACGTTTCACTTAAGATTCTGGTTGTGTTTGAAGAACGTACACCTGAAGATGTCTTTATTGGATTTCTTTTAAAGATTGTCTCTATAATGCTTTCATTTTCCTTTAAACTTCTGTGTTGTAATTGTGTCCCTAATGATGAAATTGATATTTGTTTAACATTCGAAATCTCTCCCATTAAGACCAAATTAACATCATTTAAAATATCCCCCAATAGTTTTTCTTTGAATAATTACACTTGATTAATTTCTGCCTCAGGGCTTTTTTCTTTCAGAAAGATAACAATTTATTAGGGATACAGTAGCCACGCCACAGAGACTTCTCTATAGACCTCCCAGGATGGTGCATAAATCAGAATCTTAAATGAAGAACTAAAGCCCAGGTGAGGTGGGGACCAAGATGCTACAAGGATATAGGCTCTTGAAGGATAATTAAACTCCACAATATCTAGTCACATAAAGATCATGAGAAGCTGATTTCTTTGATAACTAGCACAATGTAGTATGCATATATGCATATATGTTAATCTGTGAATTGAATCTTTGAATAATTAAAAAATGAATTTGGAGAAGAGATTTAGTAATCTTTTATGTCATAGGCTTATAAAAATGCTTAAAAGAGGAAGTGAATGTACGAAAAATTGAGGCTGATTTTTGCTTGTGGATTAATTCTTGCATTTTGTAGGGCTTTGGAGTTTTCAAAGCATTTCAAAGCCATTATTATCTCCCTTGATCCTCACAACAACCTTCCAATTTGCACAGGGCAAGTAGCATGATTCCATTCTACAGAGATGAAGAAATTAGTGCTCTGAGCGTCTAACTGGATTTGTCCAGTGTTCCCTGGCAGGTAGGGGGTAGAACCCAGATTATAGCCCAGGTCTTAAACCAAGGGCTCTTTTTCCAGCATCAGCTACTTGCATTGCGACTGTTTGAGAGCAGGGGAAACATCTTCTATCATCTCTTACTGCACCTGCCAAACTTCTAGGGGCTCAGCAAATACCTGTTAATCAACTACAAATATTCATAAATTGCTAGTAACACTTTGTGTAATAGTACTAGTTTTCTATGTTTATATAAGGAACTCTTAAAAACTAACAGCAATTTGTATGCAAGCTGCCAGCTGGCTTCACTGTGGCCCTGAAATCACCCTAGAGTCACTTCGTGTAGGCTATTGCCCCATCCTTGGAAGCCCTGATTAGAGAAGGAGCTCCCCTCCTGATTACATCCATGAAACGTTCCTGGGAGTTGCAAGCAGCCCTGGCTACTGGATGGATTGACCCAGGGTTACCTGTCCCATTTATCTTTTTGCAAAAGTTTGAAAGGTTCAGGGAGAGACTAGCTGTTCTGTGTTAACATGAGTGAATAGACCATGCTACAGGTTTGGGGGCCTGAATCTGTGCAAAGCTTTCCAAGCTCAAGGGCTAGGTGTCTTTTTAGAGTTCCTGCCCTGTTCCTGTGTTCAGCTCAAAAACAAAACAAACAAATAAACGAACAACAACAACAACATCCACCTCTTTTCCTGAGTAGCCAAGCTGCTGTGTGTCATCTCCCAGGGCAATATAAGGCTCACCAAAGAGGGAGGGCAGACTTGTCCTGCACGGAGGCGACAAGGACAAAAGAGAGAAGAGGACAAAGATTGGGCAGAGTGAGGATGAACTTCCCGCTTCAAACTGCTTTTCTCTCTGCCTCTGGAGTACAGAGGCACTTTATTAGGATCTTAATTATGGATCTGCCTTTTTCTATTTTATTGATGATATGTGAAGATATGCTGGCAGGACACCCTGGGGTAGGGCACAGAGTTGCACACAATGAAACTTCACTCAAAGAGTGAATAAACACTTTCCGCACGGATGCTCCCTCACATGCCACCATAAGAGGAGGGGACCAGGGGCCCTGTCATCTACTCGGACATGCACCTCTGTGGTAATGGCTTCCTCAGGCCCTGTTCTTATTTCCTCAGCACACTCCCCAGGAGCCAAGGTGTGCATCCTATTGCTGAAGGAGTTTTACCACCACTCCTGCCTCACACCTCTTCCCTAGGAGGATCCTTAGAAAAGCTGCTCCATTAGAAGGAAAGGCAGGATTTTCAACCATCTTGGTTCAGAAAGCAGAAATCCACTTACTGCTCTCTCCTGCCCTACAAAGGAAAGCCTATTTCTCTTTTATCCACGTGGAACGGAAGCATTTCAGGCAGGCTCTTTCCCATTAAAACAAGGCTCTTCTGGGAAGGATTAGCTCCTTTTGATTTCACTATGAAACCCCAGGCCCCCTGCACAGAAAAGGCACTGACAGATTAACAAATTTCACAGCTTTCTGTACATTTCCAGTCCTGCCTGCTCAACGGCAGGAGATCAAACTTGAGGTCCCCACGAGCAAAACCATGGAGATGGCGACCTGCACCTCTTTGTCAGCAGGAAAACAAAAGGTGAGGTAGTATCCTTGGGGCCTCTCTAAATTGCAGGAGCTGTGTGGGTATGCTATAGACCCTTCTACCACACCCAGGATTAAAATTAATATATCCAGTAAAGGGAAACTATAGAGAGCAACTTCAGAGGGCAAATGTGAAAGGGTGAGATTTTCACGCAAAATTAATATTCATGGGGAGATGCTTAAATTAATTTAATGAATGAATATCATTATTTAGAAGTTTCTGGTTAAACTATATGGTTGAATGCATATGAACTTATATATAATGACATGGTCATAGGTAAATCATGGGCAAATAATTATGCATAAATACATACATTGTGCTTATTCATATTCAGAGAAAAGATATGGGCCTGAATACCACTTGCATTCCTTTTGGTTTTAGTGACCACACAGAAGAAGTCTGAACTCTGATCCATGAAACCAGCGGTTCTACAAAAGGTCAGTGGTTTTCAAACATTTGTTAGCATTAGAATTCTTTTGTCAAATGAAAGAGTATTTAGAAACCCAAAATACAGAGCAAATAAAACCAGAGTTGCTCTGTTTAAGGAAGTCCTAAGAAGACTGCAAAACTACCTTCCTGGGCATCTTCTTCCATTTCTTCAAAACATTAATTTTAAAAAAATATATATTTATACATAAAATTTCACATATTTATGGTATAGCATGTGATACTTCACTACATATATATGTGTATGCAAATATAAATATATAGTAGGACATTCAAATCAGGGTAAACATATCTATCTCCTCAAGCATTTATCATTTCATTATAAAAGTTCTTTTTTCTATGTTTTGGAGCATGTACTATATTATTGTTATCTATACATCACTATACAGTACAAGAGCAACTAGAACTTCTTATTCCTATTTAACTATAACTTAGTTCCCATCAATCAACCTGTACAGGTTTTCCTCTTCCCTATTCTCCCCAGACTCTGGTAACCATCATCTAGGAGATCAACTTTCTATTATTTATTTATTTAGTCTTCAAATCTTTGGTCCATTTTATTTTGAGTTCAATGATCTGTCTTTTTTTTAAAAAAATTATTTCTATACTTTGAAAAGAGTTGTTGGTCAGATGTATTTATTGCAGTATATTTACAAGTCGTGGTTGACTACTTTCTCAATCTTTTCTGAAAAAGCTTTATGGGTGCATTTCAATTATACATAATAGTGGGATTGACTGTAACATAGTCACACATGCACACAGAGATCATTTTGTTTTAGGTTCTACTGATAAGTGAGAACCTGCACTAGTTGCTTGTCCGTGCCTGGCTAATTTCACTTAACATGATGATCTCCAGCTACATCCATGTTATTGCAAATGATGGATTTCATTATTTTTTATGGCTGAATAGTACTCTATTCTATATAGGCACATTTTCTTTATCTTTTTTCCTAAGACCCCACAAAAAACTGCCAGGAAACACCAGGGAATACATAAGAGTGAGGAAGATGAAGGAATAAACTGGTCTCTTTTTGTGAGTTTTTTTCCTCCCCCTCAGAGTCCCCCTTATGTCTCCATTATTGCTAAAACCAAATGAAAAGTAACAATACTTGAGACACTTAGGGAAAATTTAAGCAAGAAAAATGCCTTAAAGTCCTGAACCACCAAACACATCAAAGGCCCTTATGCCCACCTTACTATAATCTAGTGGCTTCAACTGTAGGCACAAAAGAAGACAGCCTGCCTCTGCAAGGCTCCCCTTTTAAACCTGAAATCCCAAGGGACAGAAAGCATCCTCCAGGGGAATGCCTGTCCCCAGGTCCAGCTCTGCCTGTGAGACACTCCCTGGAGACACTGGACACTGGAGAGCCCTGTGTAGCTTCTCCCACAATTTTTCTTTGGTTGACTGAAAGCCAGGGTCAGTGGATTGCTATCCACCCTGATACCTGATGTTAGATGTATATAGGTTTAAACCCTAGAGAAGTTGCTCTGTTGTTTTTTGAATTTTTGGCTTTGACCAACCTTCTGAAGCAACTTTATTTCAATGAACAGAATGAAGAATCTTGCCCTTTCCTTGCTTTAGAGGCAGATATTGATCACCAAAGTACAACGTAAATCCTGTCCTGATCCTCATTTTAAATTTCAAAACTCATACTTCCCCCAAAGATAAAAACCCACAAATGTTTTAGAAAATGTTTTGGGATGGCTTTCAAATATTTTTTTTAAATAGACACATAAAAAATAAGGAGCAACAATAAAAAGAATTTTAAAAAAAAGCAAAAACAAAACTAGTTGAGAGATTACAACTGACCAATGGTAAAGGAGAAAGAGGCAGAAAGAATAGTCAGGTCAGGAAGTCTAAAGCAGGGGAGCTGCTGAAATTGACCCCAAAATTAGTTCTGAGCTTTCTAACAACTCTCAAGTGAGGGATGCAAAATTATCTAGACTTAATGAAGGGTAATAGAAAGTGTTTACCTCTCCAGGAAAATTCCTAGCTTAGGTTCATGCCACTGTACACCCTCCCAGGACTACAGATTTCCTTGGGTAGAGAAGTCCTGGTGCCCTCTTGCTGCCTTCACTTCACCCAGACCGTCCCCTCTGTGCACAACACCCTTCTTTCCCTGTTTCCCTTGTCCTCGCTGCCACGGTAGGACGCCTGCACTGACCCTCCTCCTAGGGCAGGGTGAAGAACTCTTCGCACAGCCAAGGGCAACACAGGCTTCTAACACAGCTCTCATCACGCTGCATTGTAATTGTTTAGTCCTCTGTGTTCCCCCCTGGGCTGAATGTATTTTAATATATTTAAATGAATGAATATAATAAGGGCACTGAATAATCCACTGGATAATTCCTGGACGGCAGCTAAATAAAAAACACAGACATTCTACACGTGGGCATTTCTGATGCAGTGAGCAATTGCCAATTACCCTACGTTGTCTCATGTTGTTAGCTGCAGAAACAAGATTTCCTTGCTTGAAAAAGATAACTAGCTACACTCCCTGAAAATAAGGGTGGTGTCTTATCTTCTCAGTTCAGTTCGGCTCAACGAACATTTATTGAGTACCAGTCATTACACTAAGTGCAGGAGAAACAATGATGAATAAGACGTAGTCCTGCTCCTCTTAGATTTTACAGACCTGGCTGGGGAGACACAATACAAATGGATAAGTCATCAGTCGGCACTGGAGCTTCATCCCATCCCCACTAAGGATGTCAGAGAAGACTGGTTACAGATGCAGCTTAAACTCAAATGATAAAGGGACGTTCCAAGCAGAAAGAAACATAGGAAGGCCTATGAGGCAAGAAATGGCACGGTATGTGCATGGAGACTAAAGAAGTCCAGTTTTACTGAAGAGCATATTGAAAGAAGGAAGGTAGATGGGAAGCAGTAGTGAGTGAGAAGTCCACAGGAGGCTGATGAACTAGGCGTGATTTGGACTACAGAGGTTCCGGTAAGCAACGCTAAGGAGTTAGGTCTCACCCTATAGGGGATGAGCCACAACTCAAAATAGGAGCATTGATTTATATTTTAAATAAATGACTTTGGAAGTAGCAGTGTGATTGAACAGGGTGTCGCTGTGAAATCAGTTAGCAAGCTATTGCAACATTTCAGAAGATGCATGATAAGGATTTACAAATGGTTTAAAACAGTCACATAATGATAGTGCTTCCTCTTTTTCCACTCGTAAGTCACTCCAGAGCAGTAAGGAAAACACAAAGGAGAAATACAAACTCTACACTTAATGAATATTTAATCCAGAAATACAGTATTTGTGGAAAAGAAGTCATATTGATCTCATTCCAAGTGGTTCAAATGTATGAGAAGAATTTACTCAGAAAAATATATCTGTGTCATAGGGAACCGCACTGAGAACCAAGGAGGACCCTCGATAAGCAGAGACAAAGCCATGATCTAGCACCAAAAAGACCTCCTCAAACAATGTGTGAAGGCAGAGCTCAGGTCATTAAAAAATTAGTGATGGTTAGTAGCTAAGCTATGGAACAAACCTCAGTACCCTTCCACAGATGAATGGATAAAGAAAATAGTCTATGTGCATAATGGAATACTACTCAGCCATAAAGAAAAATGAAATTATGGAATGTACTGGTAAATGGATGGAAACACAGACTATCATGCTAAGTGAAATAAGCCAATCCCAAAACACCAAAAGCCTAATGTCCTCTCTGATATGCAGATGCTAAGACACAATAAGGAGTCCAGGCAGGAGGATAGGGAAGAATCATTGGATTAGACAAGGGGGAATGAAGGGAAGGGAGATGGGATGGTCATAGTAAAGACAGAATGAATTGGGCATCACTTTCCCATGTTCATAGATGAACACACAACCAGTGTAACTCCTCGGCATGTACAACTGCAAGAATGGAATCCTATTTAGAATAAGTTATACTCCATGTATGTATAATATGTCAAAATACACTCTACTGCCATGTACATCTAAAAAGAACAAATGAAAAATAAACAAATAAATGATAGAAACCTCAAAAAATTTCATAAAAATACAAAAGGGGAAGGAACAGGAATAAACAAGAGCAGACATAGAACAAATACGATTCCATGGAGCAAACCAAAACTGCAACCACATTGCTACAATTAAAAATCACTTTCAAACAGTAATACAAGAACTCAGGGAAGATATGTTGAGACAATGGGAAGAGATCAAAGATAAAATTAAAGATGGCAAATGTCAGAAAGGACGTTAAAACAGAAGAAAGCAAAGAAGGTGACTCAGGCTGAACATCACTGAATACTCATTCCAGGATGGGTAAGCCTGTTTTTAATCTCATTTCAGTCAATTTGCTCAAGTTGGGGATGGAATGAAATAATGTCTCTCTTTTGTCTTTCTTGTCTGTTATGTGCATTCTGGGTCCTGAATGAAGAGCGCCAAAACAATGAAGCTGAAATAAAACACGTTTCAAGAAATTTTGAGAAATTAAAAATGAAGGAGAAATAACCTACTGAATGACAGACTCATGTTCCTGAGGAAAGGTATGACACTAGACACCAACCACAAGACACACACTCATAAGCAACTAGCATTCAAATATAGAGGGAAAAGGACTTTGTTATCAAAGGTAAGGAAAATAACAACCACCCCCCTAAACACACCCTCAAAAAGAAAAGACAAAACAAAACAGTTAAAGAAAATCTCAGACTGGCACTTAAGGAAGTTAACAGAGCCAAATTCTCACAGAAGGAATAGCATATCAATTTTAGACCCTGAGAAATTACTTGCAGGCATAAAGGGCCAAACAAACACATTTCCAACATCTGAGAGTGAGCCGTTCCGAAAGACATTACTAAAGGACAAACTTCAGAAAACAAGGAGCTAAATAGTGGGGACAGTTGCACACATGCACCCGGTAAAACTAAGATCAAAATACAAAACAAATGCATGGCTAACGGGTCAGAGCAAAATGCATGTGCTCTAAATGACTCCGCTGATGGAAATGGGCTGAGAAATGGAGCAGGGCGGAGGTCATAAAGGTACACTATGTTTTTTCACCTTCGGCAAAGATTCATAAAATATTTAGGTTTAAAAGAATTATATTTTAAGATAGGAAGGCAAACATCAGGAAATAATACAGTCAGTCAAAACTGGGTGGTGGACGAATTAAAGAGAGGGAAGGAAACACACTAATTTTATAATTGCTCACAGGAGGAAATCAATGGAGGTACAAAAATAGAAGATTCAGTACATTATACAGTTCTGTTCTTAAAGCTAAGCAGTTAAAACAAACACACAGATATTCAGCATTACCAAAGGAACCCATGAAAAGCCAAGAGAACAGACCGTATAATAAAAGTTTTTTAAAAAGAAAAGTTATTGTAACTGAACACTAATCACATGTCAGAACCAAGGCACAGGTGTCCTAGCTATCAAACAAATAGCCAAAGTCACCTGTGAGGAGGGAAGGGTTGATACGACACCAATGGCTAACTAATGTATATGTGTGCCTGTTTATCTGCAACCTTCTGCTACTCTTTCATTCAATTTCACTCTTGGGTAATTGGCAGTTGCAAATAACAGTATTTAATTTGCATTTATTGGGTGATTAATAAAACTCAAAGTTTTTATGCACTATTTCAGGCATTGTTAATCCTTAGCTTCCTATCTTATTGATAGTAAAATCTGAAGTACTTAAGACAGGCTTCAGGACCCCATGGGATTGAGCACCCCATGGCCTTTCTGACCTCATCTCTCAATACTCAGTCAGAGCCTCACCTGCTGGCTCCTTCTCATCTCCCTGAGCTCTACATAGGGAGCACCCTGGGGCCCAGTATTGGTAGTGGTTCTCTTTTCTACCTATACTAAATTCCCTCGATGACTTCAATATGCTGACAACCTTCCAGTTTATATACTCAGCCACGACCTCCCAACCACCCCTGCTCCTGAATGCAGTCTCTCATCTCTAACTGCTCCATCACTTCCCCCAGGAGCCAGACTCTAACACACTTGGCTCCACATTCCCTGCTGACCATGCTGTCTCCTGCCACCCCATCCCTGGCTCCCCACTCGACCCAGCCTGCTCAGGTCTTCCTAATAAAATAGCAATACCTTTGTGTCCCCAACATTTGCACTGCCTGATTTATTTTGATCCACAGTACTGTCACCATCTGACATATTCTGTGGGTAGATAAATAAATAATAGTAAAGGATAGATTAAAAAGATAGTAAAAGTTCATGTAACGGAATCATCAGAGTACTGGACTCTCAAATGTAAGTGACAAAAGAAATCCTCCCAGCAATCTATGAAGGAGGTATCTTCTGCAAGTATCTTCTTTTTGTAGATAAGTGAAGTGCAACTCAAGGTCACACAGCTGAGCGTGGCAAGCCACAGTGGAAGAGCTGCTGGTCATCAGGCTCTGCCCAACATGCCCTAATTAGCATTGCACTTCACAGCTGTTCATTGTTCATATCTGTGTATACATGGGAGTAACACACACACACACACACACACACACACACACACACACGGCTTTTTCTGGACCCCCACTAGAATTAGTTTCACTAAGGCAAGAACTGTCTTGTGTTCACTATCTTAAGCCACCGCACATAGAACCAGGGCTTCACAAGTACCAGGCAAGGAATAAGAAGGAACTGAATCATGGAACCCCACATCTCTTCCAAACAAAATGAAAATGATGCTGATTGAAAAAATAACACCTCTCCATGCTTCCAGTGTAATACTAAAATAGAAATGTTTCAGGAGAATTATTTCTTTTTAAATATCAAATATCTGCCTGTAGAGTTATAGAAAACTTTATGCACTACAAGGAACACAAATATTGGAGATTTAAAAGTTTAAATCATGTTTCCCAGAAACAATTCTGCCATGTTCATCCTTATATACAGCTTTCGCATTAAGGAATGGGCAAACAGATTGGTAGATTCATAAATCATTCCTGTGCTTTTCCTTAAAAAAAAAAAAACAAAAAAAACACTTCACTAAAGAGAATAAAAAAATAGCCTTATGTGGTGTTTCAGTCATCTTTGCATAGTCATTACCAATAGACCTGACAAGAACAACTTAGAGGAGCTCAAGTTTTATTTTGGCTCACAGTTTCAGAGGTTTAGTTCAGGGTTGGCTGACACCACACCTCTGGGTCTGATTTGAGGCAGAACATCATGGCGGAAGGGTATGATGGAGGAAAGCAGCTCAGGACATGGCAACCAGGAAATAGAGAACTCCTGTTCATCAGGGATGAAATATAAACCCTAAAGGCACATCCTCGGGACTTATTTCCTCTAGCCTCACCCTTCCTGCCTAGAGTAACCACCTACCTAATCCATATCAGTGGATTAATCCACTGACTAGGTTACAGTTCTCATAACCTAATTGTTTCACCTCTGAACATTCTTGCATTGTCTCACACATGAACTTTTAGGGGATACCTCTTAACTAAATATAATACATGGGACCATAACACTGGGAATGGAATGAAAAGCAATGCCCGAGAAATAACTGAGTGGTACTAGCAGAGGCAGTGGATTCCTTCAATTTTACAACATGTTCTAGGGTTTCTACTTTGAGTGACCTAGTAGGAGGTCATGTCAGGGGGTCAAGTTGATTTTGTTTTTCTGTCATGTTCAGGTAGCTATTAGATATTGATGTCTAAAGTACATGATGGAACATACAGCTCACAGAGTTGAGGGTCATCAAAACCACACGACTGCTCAGGTAGTGAGTCCTGGGTGCCAAGGGAAGCAGGCCAGAGGCAGAAGTCTGGGAAACACCAAGAATAGTGAATAGCCTTATGTATTTTGTAGTGTACATGTTTAATAAACACCAGTGAATCAGATAATGAGAGTGACAGTGACCTGCCAAGATTTAGAGAACAATAAACAATCCTGAGAATTTAGTTTTAAATCAAGCTGAGACACAGGGATTTTTTTTTTCCCTTTAAGTCACAGAGACATCCTCTTTCATTCCCTCCTTCTGATTGGTTTCTGAGTGACTGATACTTTTCCTGTATTTTACCAGACCTTAAAAGAAAAACAAAAAAATCCATGCAACTAAGCTGTAGGATGGAGTAACTGCTACACCAAAAACCTACCTACATGACAAGTGTTCAGTCAGCAATGAGCACCCTGATTTGCAAACCATCTTAGTAGGGCCAAGGGTAAAGGATAAAACGTAGTATAAAATTCCATCCCTGTCCTCAGTATAATAAGCAATTTGGAAAGAAGGAGACAAATACATTCAGATTTAAGAAGCACCAACTCCTAATGGCCTGTGTGTTAGATGAAGCGCAGAGACCGCAGTGCTGAATGGGTGCGTAGGATGGAAGTCACACCCAGTTGGGAAGTTCTTAGAAAGTCCCAGAGGAGGCAGCGTGGTCTGCACTAATGACGTGGTCATTCAGATGCTTAGGTCTAAGCATGCACAGGGGGCTGTCAAAGGTCAAGTTTCCAGTGGGAAACAATGTTCAAAACAACTGAGAGTACAATGATGGAGAAACGCAAGGTTGTCATCAAAGCCCAGGGTTGACTGGTCACATGCACTGTGTCAGTCACCAGGTGAGCATCACCTTTCATTTCCCCTCATTTTTGTTCTATTTTGCACCTCCTTCAGTACATAGTGAAACTCAAAGCCTGAAAGAAAGATCCCTTGCCTGCCTAAACTGGTGAGTTCCACCTCGTTTTCTGTATGGGATCTGGGACTTGGATGTTTGCAGGGGTACTAAGCACTGGGAAGAGAGGGGAAAATTTAGTGAACTCTTGATTTTTTCCAGAAAGAAAATTCTAGAGATGCTAAATGTATTGGGGATTTTCATTCCCAAGTTAGACAAGTCACTTTGGACAGAAATAGAATAAGGCTTTGATAAATTACTTAAAGTCAAAACGCATTAGACATTTGACTTTAAATAACCTCAAACCCCAGTCCAAGACCTAATCATTTCAAGACAACTCTGTTAGCATGAAATGTCGGTCCAACCAAGGGATTCAGTGGGCCCCTTAAATGCCTTGAGTCACGTAACATCTTAGTCCTGCAGCAGAGGCCCAGGAGCCTTGGGCCCCACAATGGAAGAGGGACAATGACCCAGCTCCACATCTTCACAACCTGGGTAAGTCATCCTGATTTCCCAGCCTCAGCCAGCTTCTCTCTCACATTCTCTTCCTACGTGGCTGCACTTTCTGTACTCACCTGAATGAAGATATATTCATCCTGGACAACCAGAGAGCTGATGTCAATGGAGCGGGCAAAGGGGCCACTCCGAGTTGTCTCAGCACACTCCTGGATCCTGCAGGTGAGGTAGTGAGCATCTGAAATAGGAGGGCAGAGCCATGCTTAGACACAAGTAGAAATGGCAGGCCAAGCTCCCGTCAGCACACTGGGCTCTACTTCATGGGAATCCATGATGTCATTTAAAATAACAACAGTGCATAAAATTTGAAATTAGTTTTTAAAATGTCAATACCTACTTTAGTCAAGGGAGTGGGGAAAGAGTTAACCACACAGTCTACTGTCGAAAAAGGAAGCTGGTATAGTTTCTGGAAGAATGAATTTGAAGTACCTATTAGGATTTTACATGTACATATTTTATTCCAGCAATTCTAATTCAAGGGGTTTTTTTTCCCAAAGAAATACTCATATATTTTCACATAGAGGAAGGGCAGAGATATTCATTGTGGCAGGCTAAATGTCCATGAATTTAAAAACATTTAAATAAACTAAGGTGCAGACCTACAACAGAGTACCATGGTGTAATTAAAAGGTTCGGTTGATACACATGCATTCTCCAAGATGCAGCTCTCTGCAACCTGTTGAGAAACTACTTAGCATTATATTTAGCATGATCCTACTTACGGTTTTAAAAAACTCTGGTCTTCATAAATATATAGTTTTATGGTATAAGTGTATAGAAGGTAAGTTTTAAACGGTACATATAAAAATTAGCTATGTTTACTTTGGGGAAAAGAATGGACTTAAGGAAATGGATGGAGTGAGGATTTTGATTTTTACCTCTCATGCACCTTTATTATTTTTATAGTAAGAATGCAGTCACTCTACTATTCTTCATGATTGATGTGATCCTACAATATGTACTTTCAGAAAAATGAGATATTACACTCCATTTCTGTATGATTTATCAAAATGCATGAATGCACAACTAATTAGAACAAATAAGTAAATTAATATAAAGAATAATGCAGTCCCTTATTTCTTATGTAAAATTCTTAAATTGTATAATTACCCATAAACTCTTCTACAGATCTCACAGCTGATCACTTTTGATCCCCTCAAGCAGCCCAAAAACCTCATGGTGGCAATGGTAGCTGAACAGGAAGCCCTTGACCTCAAAGACATTCTGTAATAACTGCAGGGTTACCCAGAAAGACAATCCATTCAGTTATTTGCTCCCTAAGAAACACTACAGATGAATCTCTGTGAAGAAACACTCTGCAGATTTGCTTTAAAAATGATTATTGCTCATTTCATGGAATTTAGAAACAGATGGTCCAAATGAAAAGTAGAGCTCTTTTGAAGATTGAAAGTAGGGAAATCTTTATCATCTAAAGACAAAAATGCACATGCATTATTGCATGTATTTATCTAATGCAACTGCTTCCTTGTGCATTTGGGTGTGTAGCTGTCAGAGGCTATGATGGAGGGACTGGTAGGTAGCAGAGACAAAGGGCAAAGGTTTGAATAAAAAAAAAATACAATGATTGAGTTTAAAAGAAAGGCAGTTTTAATTATTCCTGTTTTTCTGTAATTAATTAATTAAATGACTATTTCTTGAGCACATACTATATATTGGGCATCATTGAGGTACTAGGAATAAAATAAATAATGAGACAGATTTTTCTATTCTAAGAGGTCCTGCTGTCTAGGGAGGGGCTTACTTATATTTATGTTGCTAGTTATTACACATTAATTTATAAATGTGATGCTAATTTAATAAGTAAACATTTTAGTGGGAAATGCTATATCATAATGTGCTATGCAGTCCTGCTTCTTGAATGTTTATATTTGAGCAAAGTCTATTCGCTTTGGTAGTCACAATTCAAACATGTCTGACATTCTCTCCATCAGCAGATCTATCATCTGCTAGTAGCCTCAACCCCTGAACTTTTCTTTCTTCCACATCCCCTATAATCTAATTGATTCCTAAGCCTAGGCAGTTCAGCCTCTGAAGCATTTCCAGATTGTATCCCCTTCAGTTTTTTATCCATGCCTCTTGCTGAGGACACACTCTTCTCTTCTGTGTTGCTTATTGCCCTCATGACAAGGGTTCATGTGGATGATAGTTTGGAAGCTAGAGGGACCAGGGGGAACAGCTAAAGTCATCTTTAAAACCTAAGCCTCAGCTGATATTTCCCATTGCCAAAATCACCAACAGTTCTGAGAACCATAGGACAAGACCTAGATATCGTTCTATGAAAATAGAAGACCTTTGATAACTATTCTTAATAAATGCAAATAGCCAAGGTGCCAAGGAAATTTTGTGTAAGAGTGAGATGAGCCACCATAAGCTAACCAGTGGAGGCTGGTGCAAGGTCTGGGTTGGGGATCACTGAGGCACAGCAAGGACCACAATACAAGGACAAATAGTTGGTCTTTAAGGGAAAGCTGCTACTCAGCTCCAGTTCAATGACCTTCAGGTTTAATACCTTCTGAGTTTATAAGTGAAGCTAGGTATCTCTGTATTTTTAATGCAAAATTTATTGATTTCAAAAAATTGACAGCTAATGTGTTAGAAAATTTGGTTAGCCATTCCACTTTATGCTACATGCATTTCATTTAACTTTGCTGTACCACACGTATTGTATAAGTATTGGACAAAGGAGTCCTAATTTTGTAGATATTAAGAGGTCACCCATGTAAGACAAAAGAAGACTTAGTAAACACATTTTGTATACTTTGTGTTAAAATTCATAGAAAGGCAATCTTCTGAAAAGGACTTTTGGAAGTGATATTGTCATATCATATCTAGTGACACACATGCATCTATCACATGTGACATAGGAGGGAAGGAAATGGAAGAAATCAAAGATTCTAGGCTAGTATGATCTTACTTATAAGACACTTTCAGATATAACCATCGCAACATATGTGGAGTTTATTCAACATTACGCAGTGAAAAACCTTAAGTTCTTATTTGAAACATCTAGTCTTTTAGATGTTTTGTACAAAGTATGCTAAAAGTAGAAGCAGTAAGTAAAAAAAAAAAAAATTGTAGGAAAAGGAAATTGACAGCTAACTTAAATTTTCAGTATGGTGCAGGACACCACCACTAAGCCAAACAAACAAGTCTATCGTCCAAATGCGACTCAGGGATCCACTTATTTCCAATCTTTGCTCTGTAATTTTATCCCAATCTACCTCTCTGGGGAAGAGACAGACCTTCTTAATTGCATTCTCCAACCCTGCAGCGAGACCAGTCTGCCCAGCATTCTCTAAGTATGGCAGGCAGTTGCCTCCCTCTTTGTCTCTATGCACTGAAGAAGCCAAGAGTGGCCTGGCTTTCCACCCTGGCTGAGAGGACAGGGAAGGCAGAGAGCCCAGGCTGGGCTCTGGAGCACACTGCCTGCACACCAGGGATATTCTTGGACCTGCACGGCCCTAATAATTTGCTCCTAGAATAAAGCACCAAAGCACAACAAAACACTGCAGTAAATACGTGTAAAGAGACCACGGATGTTGACATGACAACCTGTGTCCTTGTTGTCGGTGTCTCAGAAAACTCCTTACACTGGTAATCAAAGGTGCACACAAGGGGTCACCTGCTTATCCCCACACACTGGCTCATTTTCCCCATGGCTACTTACTATTCCATCTCTCATTTGCATACTTTGAAAAAAGAATCAAGGGTATTCAAGACCACCCCAAACAAAATCAAATGCTACCTAAACCTTGGCCCATGACAAGAGGGATCTTGTGCCAAACTCATCCTATTTCTTGGCGTTCTCTCGGTTTGCCACTGCCCAGTGTGGAACGAAAGGTCCAATTTAACAGAATAGCAGCACTAAAATGGTTTTTGAAATCTACTTAAAATCCAGGGGCCATGAAGTCTTTAGCTGAACTCATATATTCAAAGTCTCAATGCTTTTATTTTTCAAAACACAGAGATATGATAATAAGTACTAGATGCTCACTGCCTAATGAGAACCCAGAGTAGGGGCAGAGGGAGTTACCAGGCAGGCTTTTCTAGCAAGAGGAAGTAGCTGAGGATGTTAGGGGCTGTGGGAGTCAAGGGTGAACAGGGAATTCCACTTGGCTCAAGATCCACATTCATAAAAGTTCTTAAGTCTGAGCTACAGACATTATTACCAAATGTGGCTGGATACATTTTTAGGAATTCTATGATGAAACCCCAAATAGATATATATTATATAATTATCTTGAAATCCCCAAATCGATTTCTACCACATGTGGCCTTTTAGATTGGCTTTAATAATACCAGATTCTAGATAAGATAGAAGTGGCCTAGATCTCTTCAGCATATTGTGGTATCTGAGAGCAAGACCTCTGAAACTAGAATGTGCTGAGTTCAAATCCTGACCTGACTTGGTGTTGCCTGCCCTTGACTGAGTAGCAGCAAGCTTTTCATCTGTGAGGTGCAGACAATTTAGTTTGTGCCTCAAGATTGTCACCAGGGTTAAATAAAATTATGCATGAAAAATGCTTGGCAAATTGTTGAATACATTTAAAAGATCAATAAATGTTAGTGCTTTTTATACTATAAAGGAAGAAGGGAAAGAGACTTAACTCTCAGCATCTCTTTATATTAAATTAAATTTTTTTGTCATCAGAAATCGAAAGTTCATGCTATTCCATGTGCTATCATAAAGTCATATTCTAAGTTTATATCACAGTTTAATTTCCTTAAGCATTATGGGTATTCAGAAAAGGAAAAAATAAGGGTCTGAGCTGGACAAATCAAGAAGTTTTCAAGTAGGAGGCAGCCCTTGAGAATTTAGCCTGGATGAACAAGTGTGCCAGGTGAGAAAAAAATCAAAGCTTTTTTTTTTTTTTTTTTAATCCTTTGTGTGTTGTGTGTGTGTGTCTGTGTGTGTGTGTGTGTGGTACAGGGATTACCCAGACGAACTATCACTGATCTACATCCCCAGCCCTTTTTATTTTTTATTTTGAGAATGGGTCTCACTAAGCTGTGGAATCTGGCCTCAAACTTGCATTCTCCTGCCTGAGCCTCCCAGTTCATAGGCCTGCACCACCATGCCTGGCTGAGAAGGAAATTCCTGAACTAGAGACTGAAAACTGAACTGAACACGGACCTTTATGTAGGCAGAGCTCATAGAACACGCTACATAATTACACGTTAAAGGCCTGACTTTGTGTAAGCATTATTCTTGAACTTTTATTTTTCCATCCAGTCCTTTGAAACATCCTCAAATAGAAACCTAGGTAGACCAGACTGTAGAAGACCTCATTTAGATGTTTCCATAGGAAAGTCACAGTGATTTCCTAAATGGTTAATCCTTATGATTCACATATTTCTATTTGTAAAAAGTCTTCCTAAAAATTTCTGAGAGCTGGTATGGTGACTACTCCACTTACAAAAAGTGAAAGTGGAAAGCTTTGTCCCCTACAACATAAGTGGATGGACCTGCTTGGTCACTTTGGAAATATGCAGCCCTATTTCAAAGCAGCTTTGCAGTAGCAGGATATGTGGGAAAGGCGGTACTATTTCCCACTTGGGGCCAGGCTCCATGCCTCTTTGCCCTAGAGATGTTATACCAAGGCTCTTGTACAACGAGCAGGGCTGCCTCAGATATGCCAATTCACTTCTTTTGTATTAGATCAAGGTGCCTAGAGAAGCTTCAGGTGTCTGACATTCCCTGCCATTCTAGGAAACAGAGAACATAAAATGAAATATTTCTTAGAAGATTTTCAGGCCCATGACAGACAGCACACTCACAAATGAATTTCCTTGAGATCCATGCTGGGTAGAAGATGCTCAAAGCATTGGGGGATGGGGACAGAGAGACCCAGACAGTAGAAAACCCTTAGCCTTCATTGCTTCCTAAGGGTTGCATTCCTGCCAAGAGCTTTGTAGGACTCAGGGAAGCAGTTCCTAATTTTTATCATTCCACAAGGAAATGTTTTCACCTATATCAACAAATTTCACCATAAAGTCCCATTTGGGTTTTGCCAAACCTCTCCAAGAGGATTACCTCCTTGCTAGCAGGAATAAAGTCTTAACCATCATTTTCCCTCCTGAAGCTGGTTTTATAAAGCCCCAGTAAATGCTAGTTAACCTGAATTGAATTACATTAAAAGCCTAGACAATTTTGTTATGTCGAATTATATGGTGACTTGTGATTCTGTTTTACCTCTGAGACCACTACATATTCAAGCCTCCTAGACATCATGCTTCTTGCCACCTCAGAGGAAAGAATTTTCCATGATTTGCTCAACTGCCATCCCTCTGGGTAATATGCACATCGTCAGAAATTGAAAAAGTGAATTAAAACTGTGAACAAAAAGCAAATTCAGCTCTTCAGGTCTGTTCTTAGAGAAATACCCAGGAGCTGTTTATTTTAAATAACAACATTAACTTCAAAATGCAAATAGGTAAAAGCAAAAGATTTGAGGGAACTCTGAAAAGTTACTTAGCCTCCTAAACCCTCCTTCTCCTTGAATGGGGAGCAGGGCAACCTACCTGCAGACACAGTGTAAACCAAGATGGCAGTGCTGTGGATGCCTCATACAGCACCTGAGTTGTAGTGAAGCCTACAAACAAATGAAATCAACAAGCACACAAAAGAAGAAAAGAAAAAGAAAAAGGCACTTTCTGATCCTTGCACTTATGGATTCAAAGTGTTTATGAAACTTCTAATATCTCAAAGGAAAATTCCCACATTCTCCACCTTCTTAAAGCACAGGGGACAATCTGGCAAAGTTATAGACATTCAGAAATCACAAACTTGAATATCTTAGGAGTCCTGAAACTCCATCCAGGGCTCTTTCCATTTCCCCTACCAAATATATTATCTGCCCCTGAATGTGATGACTGTATGATAATGCCAATGGTGACAAAGATGACCACAGTAACAGTTTTGAGAATCCACTCTGTTCCCTAGTATTCTATGAACTACATGCATCGACTTGTTTAATCCGTGAAACAATCCAGTAGGAAGTTCTCATTATTATCAACCTCAATTTATAAATGAGGAAACTGAGGAAGCCAAGATACAGAGTGTTTAAATAACGTGCCTAAGTTCTCTAGCTCAAGGAAGCGGCAGAGCTGAGACTTGAACTCAGGCAATTTGGTACCAGAACCTGTGATCCTAAGCACTATGCATTTGAAACACAGAAGGAAACTCAGGTTGCAAATTAGATCAGAACCCATATTCGGTTTCAGTTCCTGTCACTGGCTGCCTATCACCTCAGGCATGTTCTCACACATGTGGATCTTTTTAGAAAAAAAATGCAATTTGAAAAACTTTTATCTGTTCCAGTTTAAAAAAAAAAAATCTGGAATCCCCTTATCCAAGACAATCCTGTCCCCTTGATACACAGAGTTTCTTGCACATGCTACACTTGAAAGAAAGGCAATGGGTCTGCAGTTCTACTGCTCAGCTCCAGCTTTATCTCCATCATGGCCTCAGAGTGTCTAGCTGCTAGAACTCTGAGCCTGAAAATCATTGAACTAACCAATAATCCAAGGTCCTTTAGGAGTCAATAATCTACATTTCTGGAGCCTGGAGTTTGGTTTTCAGGGCTAATAGTTTCACCTGTGTGGCAGGCCTATTTGATTGCTTGTGCCTGCCCAGACACTGTTAAGAAGTATCAGGTTTCATCTTGACTTAGCAAGGAAGTGCAGTGATTGACTAATGAGGGCTGAGGAGGGCACAAGGACAAGGAACGGTGCCACATGGGCTACGGGTTTGATTCTAGAAGTTTCAGGAATATCTGGATGTTTTAAAACATTTGCCCAGCCTCTTGGATGGAGGGTGTGTATGCTCACGGGTGTGTGTGCATGCATGTACATGCATGCATGTGTCTGTCTGTGATTGAATAACTGAGTGTTCAAAAAAGAAAAAGGCACAAGGGACATTCAGAGAAAGACAGTTTTCAGAAGAGAATGGAGAGAAAGGCCATTTAAATACTGAATCTCATGGCAGAAACAGATTTATACTGTTGTTAACCAAACTGGTTGGCTTTGCTCTATTTAAACTCGGCCAGGGCAAGTTAGAATTCAATGCTTTTAGCTTCATCTGGAAATCTGACTCCCATTGAGGTGGGCCAGGACTGGGACAGAGTGGCGATTTCTACATCTAACCAAGGACAGGCACAGCTCATGCCAGGTTTGCTCCGGACTGTGGGAGTCAGGCTTTGGGACAGAGTCGTCAGCGCTGCACTGCTGGCTAGTGCGGCTGCTCTGGGATTCTTGGGTCTAGAGCAGGGCTGCCCAGTAGACATATGATGTGAGCCACAAGTGACCCTATAAACTTACCTCTAGCCATGTTAAAAAATATATAAAACTGAACTCTATTTTAATGTTTTGTGTAACCTAATATACCCCCAAATATAATCGCTGCATCATGTCCTCAGTTTAAAATTAATTAAGAAGCTAAATTTTCATTCTTTGATTCACAGTAAGTCTTTGAAACCTGGTGCATATCTTTTGCTTAGAGCATATCTACCTTTGGACAACACATTTCAAGACTCCATAGCCACATGTGACTAAAGGCTCCCATGTTGGACAGAGCAGGTCTACTGTACTTCTCTCACTCCCACTTTCTCCTTGGGAATCCCATTCTAGCCATAAGATGAAAACTTAGCAAGGCCCCTTCTCTGCAGCCTCCCCTCACCAGCAGTTGGATAAGCTTCCGTTCCATTTCCCATAGCACCCAGTCTGTGAGACTTACATCAGAGTCTCCATGGAGTTCAACACATTATGTCCCATTATGTGATCTTTGTGTGCATTTACCTCTCCTATCAGCCTGGAGGTTTCTTGGTTCCCATTGTGTCCTATTTATCTATATTTCCCCCTTAGCACAGCCCAGCACAGTACTGGTCAAATTGTGGTCTCTGGACCCCAGGTAGCACCTGAGAGCTTGTCAGACATATGGAATGTGTTTTTTCACAAGTTCTTTTGATGCAGCGTGAGCATGAGCGTGTTGAAGTTTGAGAAGCTCGTATCTAGTGCAATAGTTCTCAACCCTGTACTTTAGAATCACCAGGACATTTTTAGAACCTTTTCCTAGGGATTTTTCATTCATTTATATATGGTGTATGCGTGTGTGTGAGAGTAAGTTGCTCAAGTGATATAATGCTTAATCTGAGAACCACCTGTCTTCCCTACCTAGGAAGTGTTTCAGTACAGTGAAGTGACTTGAGAGTGGAGGAATAAATACAGGGGAAGCACCAATTTCTATATTGATATTCACATGGACTCCAGTATCCCTACCTTGCTCTGGGAACTATAAAGAGCAACATTTAATTGTCCTTTTGAGAGCATATCGTGTTTTCTGTTCCCCGAGCAAATAAATAAATCCTTAATTCTATTTCATTTTACAGTGAGGGGAAAGTAATCTAGACAGGTTTAGTTGCTTCTATGGACCATATGGCCTTTCAGTGGAAAAACTAAAATTATAGGTTTCTAATCTCCCAGTCTTGCTGCTCATACACACCTGAAAGATCATTTCTCCCTACTCCTCAAAAAGATACACACAAACTGCAAGTGTGGTTCCCCCATTGATGAAGCAGGAGAGGTGGAACAGAAGAGCAGCAGGTGCCTACCTGGAGTCCAAGGCAGTCTAACCCTCCACTAAGCCTTGGAGAATCTCTTTATTCTAGTCCTTCTGTCTATCTTAGCAGATAGTGCAGGTGCACTCAGCAAGTCCAATGTGGACTACAAGTCCCTTCATGAGTCTCCCCAACCCTCTCCCTTCACTCTGTCCCAATTCATAATTTATAGCCTTGCACACACCACCTCTCCTAATTCTGGAAACTTGTGAGGTTCTTCTCTTGATCCAAATGCTCTGATAAATTCCTACTAAGCTCTTCAGCAGCAAATCAAACATATTCTTTCTGAGAAGTTTCCCCCAATTTACTTAGGTTAACAGTCATGGTCTCATTTATGATTCAATATAATATATGTCTAACTCTATTAAAGAGGTTGAAGCATACTAGAATCATTTACATCTTGTCATCTCCCCAATAAGTCTACAAGCTTCTTGACGGGGATGATACCACATTCACCTGCATGTCCCTTTAGTACCTGGCGTATGTAGATTTTAAAGAAATATGATTAGATTTATTAGATAAAAGAGGAACCAGATGGATGGGTGAATGAATGAGAAAGGATAGGAAGCTAAGAACTCTGCCTTCTCTTTCTTTTTTGCCACAGAATTTAATTTTAGTATTATTTTTTAGTGCCCACTTAATTTTCCAATGTACACATAAGGAGTCTTTTGAAATACAGTTCTATAAGTTTGAGCACAAGTATAGATTTACATGACCATCAGCACAATCACACCACAGAACAGCTACATCATGTTGTAAAATGGTCCCACACAGTCCTTTCTTGTCAAACACCTTCTCTACCCTGGAAACCACTGATACCTTTTCCCTCCCTTTAGCTTGTCTATCCCATAAGATCATACACATGGAATTATACAACATGTAACCCTTTGAAACTAGCTTATTTCACTCAGCATAATGTCTTTGAAATTCATCTGTGTTGTTGCTAATATCAATAGTACTGAGTAGTATTCTATATTATGGATGGAACACAGCTTGTTAATCCATTAATCACTGAAGCATAATTAGGTTTGTTTCCAGTTTCTGGAGATCATTAATAAATCTGCTACTGACAATTGTGTACAGGCTTTTGTGCGAATATCATTTTTCATTTCTCTAGGTTAAGTATGTAGGAGTGGGACTGCCGAATAATAAAGTGTGTGTAACTTACAAGAAACCGCCGGCTAAACTGTTTTTGTTCCAGAATGATTGTACCGTTTTGCTTTCCTGGAAACAATGGTATAGGAGTGTTATTTGCTCACAAGCTTGTAAGCAATTGGTGGTACCAATTTTGTTAATTTTATTGATTCTGATGGGTAGGTAGTGACATAACATGTTTGTTTAGTACAGGGGATTGAATCCAGGGGTGCTCAACCACTGAGCCACATCCTCACCCCTTCTTTATATTTAATTTAGAGACATGGTCTAAGTTGCTTAGGGCCTTGCTAAGTTGCTGAGGCTACCTTTGAACTTGCAATCCTCCTGCCTCAGTCTCTGGAGTTTCTGGGATTACAGGTATATGCCACCGTGCCCTGCTCATGTGGTAATCTGCATTCCCCCAAAGTCTAATGATGTTGAGTATTGTTTTATGTGCTTATCTGTCATCCTTTATCTTCTTTGCTAAATGATATGCTCAAACTTTAGCCCATTTTTTTAAAAAAAGTTGGGTTTTATTTACTTTTTTATTGCTACGTTTGGGAGTTCTTCATATGTTCTGACTACAAGACTTTTGTCAAATATATATTTACAAATATTTTATCCTAGTGTTTTAAAGGTTCGTTTTTAAGCACAAACATTTCTAATTTTGAATAAGTCAAATTTGTGTATGATATATTTTATCTATCTTGTTCTTAATAGCTTATCAATATTTGACTCTTCATTGAATCCAAGGAAATGAAGATTTTATCATGTTTCTTCTAAAACTTTTGGAATTTTATGTTTTATATTTAAATCTATTTTCCATTCTGGGTTAAATTTTGTATAAGTTGTGAATCATTATTTGAAGTTGAGTTTTTTTCCTGGATAGTGCCACAATTGTTCCAACATCATTGGCTGAAAATCATAGCCTTTCTCCACTGAAGTAGCTATATGCTGCAAACTTGCTCAACTCAGTTATTAGTTCTAGTAGATGTTTGTGTGGATTCCATGGGTTTTCTACAAAAATGATCATGCCATTGAGAAGAACAGGCTTCATTTTTCCCTTTACAATCTAGATAATTTGTATTTCATTTTTCTTGCTTTATTGCAGCGGTTAGTACTTTCATCAAGATGTTGAACAGGAGTGGTCAGAGTGAATATCCCCAACTTCTTCCTGCTCTTCAGTATCTTATCATTAAGTATGAGGCTAATTAATTTTATAGATACCCTTGATTAGAAGTTTCCATCTATTCCTAGTTTTGTTAAGAAGTTTTTGCTCCAGACATTTACCCCCCCACATCACTAACTAGCTTTGTGAATTTGGGCAACTTTTAATTTAAACTCCTCTGTCAGTAAAAGATAAAAATAAAATACATGTTGTTCCTTTCTCTGATGATGAGATGTTGTATATAAGACTTCATGAGTATAAAGAAGTATTCACTATATGCCACAAAGGAAAGAGATAATGCATTTCCTTAGGGGATGTAAAATAAAATAGTTTTTGGAAAATATCCAAAAACTGTGGTTTTTATATGTGAGTTTTCTAAATAAAACTGGGATAGAACCAACTTAGTAGGTTGAGAGAAATTCTTTTTGCTACTGAAAACCTGATTTTAAAAACCCAAAAAAGGGAACAGAACTAATATATAATACACTTTAACCAAAATGTAACACCTGATATTTGTTCCTGTTATATTTCTGTCTGATTTTATGTTTTTTTTTTTTTTTCAATTCATGGCTTCTGACAAAGAACATTCTAAGTGTTATGCATGTTTTATCTCATAAACTTTCCTGTACCATAGACTTTGTACTCATTTGGACCAGCATTCTTGAATGTCAGAAAACAAATTTGAGCTTAATATAAGAAATTATTTTTAAAAATAAATAATACTTAAATAAAGGAGCTGCCTATCAGTAGAAAAGGATGGATCTTAAGTCTCAAGGAAGAGGAAAACACATGGTAAGTTTCAGGAGAAGGAATTCTTATATTAAGTAGAAAGTCAGACCATCATATAAAGTTTCTCCTAACTCTTAAAATATGATGACTACCATCCATCACAGAGATGTGACATATGTGGCTTTAAAAAGTTGACACAGAAAGCAAAGCCAAGGCAAGAGTGCACCCAAAACTGGTCTGTGGGTCTTTTCTTCAGACCAGCTCTCCTCTCTCTGCTGTCCTGATGGGTTCTCCAACCCCACAGCTCACTCACACGCCCCATTTCTTTCTCAGCAGCAAGAGTTAAATCATACAATTTTGAGTTCAGGCTTTATAACTCTCATGATCAATGACTTAAAATATGTGACATTATCTTCTTAAATCTCAAAGAGCTCTTCTGTTGCAAAACAAATTAAAAAGAGTTTGGGTCATATCTGCCCACCTCAGGGATTACACTTCTTCAAGGATTAAAAGATAGGAAGAAAGGAAAGTGGGAGGGAGGGTGGGAGCTAGGCAGAGTGCTAGATACATAGTAACAAATGCTGATTGCCTTCAAACTCTTAAAAATAAAAAACCAAATGAAACATATTTGCCAAATGTCTGTTTCTGGCATGCATCTATGATTGGCCTGGAACAGACTTCTGGAGAGAGCACATGCAGGTTTACTTAATGTTTCCTGAATGATACAGCAACACCCACCACCAGGTCAAAGCAGAATCTTCTTACAAGATTTGTACATTTCCTAGTTTCTCTAAAAGTCCTTTTCTATTTGGTCAACCCAGAACCCTGTGAGCTGAGTTGGGCAAAAGGAGTGTTTTCAGATCACAAAGGAAAATATATCCCAGAGAGGTTAGGGAATTTTCTCCTTGTCTCACAGCTAGAGGGTGGCAAAGCCCAGGACCCTAACTTACAGGCAGATAGGTGCTTGATCTCTGTTCTTCTGGGTCACCCCTATTAGAAAATTTGGTTCTATTTTCATCCTTGGGGATGCTAATTATATTTTTATATATTTTTATTGAAGTTGGTTTTATTTTCCTTTGATACTGAAAATGACCTACAAATATAGTCAATTCCAGGAGGAGTGAAATGTTTGAATCAGTGCAAAACGATGCCTTTTCAGTCAAATTCTGTGTGAGAAGTGCACAGCCACAAGATACAAAGGAGGTCATATGTTTGAAATCTTGGGGTTCCACTGCTAGAAAAGAGATCTTTATCTGTAGGGACAATAGAAACTTTGCTTACCTTTGTGTCTCCAGGGTCTGACACATAGTAGGTCATCCCTAAATATCTGTTGCATGGATGAATGAGTCCTTTTGCAAATAAATGCTCAGTTACTTTTTCTGGTAAGCCTGACCATGTAAATGATTTGTTTATTTAAATCAAGCAGCCCCTGCAATTCACCATGTGAATGTAAAATACTGTGATGAGCTACAGACATCCCTGTTCAATTACACTGAAGATGCCAAGGAAATTACGAACAGGAGTCTCAAAATTCATCACATTAACTCACATCCCCAGAAAATTCATTCCTGAGGGTTTATTTCAAGGAAATATCTCCCTTGGGACTGGAAGTCTCTTCCCCTACTCTGGGAAATAAGGATGGATATGGCATTAATGGAGCTCAGGGTTTTTCATCTTCCCAAACCATTAAAATGCAAATTGGGGGAGGAGCGAGACCGGCAGGCAGATCTCCCTGGGCCTAGCCTGAGCTGCAGGGGCACTCACATCCATCCGCAGTCCGCACCTCCATGTGCACCAGGTCCGCCTCCTTATCCAATCCGGCAACAGACCTGCAGAAGGAAGGGAGACAGAGGCTCAGTAAGGACAGGGACAGCAGCCAGCAAGGTGGAAGTACCTGGGGTCTTTACTTGGTATTTGGTTGTCTCAAACAGGACTGTCCTTCACCATAGGAGCACTGGGCAGCATAGCAGTGTGACTGACCCTAGAAACTATCACCTGTAATCGTTACTATGTCCTAGAGTGGTGTTAATGAGTTAGTAACTCAAGGAGAGAAGAAGAAGGAGAAGGAGGAGCAGGAGGAGGAGGAGGAGGAGGAGGAGGAGGAGGAGGAGGAAATGGAAATGATGAAGAAGAAGACAGACACCACCGATGCTGGTCTAAACCTCTGTCCTTGGTGCTTCTCCACCACCTACCACCTTCTGAGAGGTTCTCTTTTCCCTCCTTGGTCTTGACACTGCTGGTTACTTCCACCACTGTTTCCTGCCCATTCTGTTGGCTTCAATGTGTGCCCTCCTGATTTAATCCCATCTACCCTTCCTTTCTCCTCCCTTACAAACAACAACATTCGAAATCTGATCTGGCAGGGACAGAATTCTCCCAGTAACCGGGTTCAGAAACCTTAGTGATCTCTGGCCAATGGCTAGAAGAAGAAAGGCTGAGAATCCCTACAAATAATCCTCCAGATCTCTAAACTTCCACATGTAAAGCTCAGGCAACTGTCTCCTACCTTAGGAGTGCAAGGCCACAGTCAGGCCCAGAAAGTTAATGGAAATTGCCAATGGGCATTTCCCCATCATGCGCTAAAGAGCACATTCTCTCTGGCAAGCTCTGCTCAGAGTCTATTTACTCTTATTTTAAACGCCATCTTAAGATTGGTTTTCTGGTTTTCCAGTCTTCAATAGGTAGGAAACAACAAGTTAGAAATCAAGTAGATTAATGGTGAGAATCAACAGCTGATACCTAGGTGGCAAGAGAAATAGAAAATAGATGAAAAACAGACTGAAGAACTCCAAGCCCAATCTTCCACACCATAAACCCCTACGCTTCTCAATAGCCCTGGGCATGGCTGCACTGTAGCATGGTTCAGGGTCTGACATCTATAGCAAAGGATTGAAGGCACAGAGGAAAAGAAGCAGGAGCTCGTGAACCTACCCATTGCTCTGTTTAAGAAGCCAGGTTTGCAAGTGATATATTTTAAAGAAAAAAAATCATTTTTGGTTAAAATAAAATGATTATGTCTTGAAAGCTCAAACTTCAGTTATCTAAAAAGCTTACTTATATAAATTGTATTTTTCTCCAAAATAAGCTGAAAAATGAGGCATTATTCTAATGGGTTATTTACTCCAATGGTCATTGACACACTATCTTTTTGTTTTTCTTTACCCCATTGGATCTTAACAGCAAACCCCCAAGGTGAGGAGAACAGGTATCATTAGACATATTTGATTGGAGGAGAAACAGGTGTGAAAAAGTTTGTTTGTCTAATGTCACAGAGGGATTGGTCCAGAAACAGACAGATGTCTTGACTTCCTGTCCCAGAGCAGCTCTGATGTTCTCCTTATCCCAGCGTCTCCTTCCTGCTCTTCTCTAGTCACATCTCAGCTCTTCCTCCAAGTGCACCTGGCCTCGCCCCTGCAGCAGCCCTCCCTTCCCTCATCTCACTCACGAGCCCTTCCTCTGCTACACCTTGGCATCCTTACCTCAGTGGTCCTCCAACTTGGCTGTCATGAGAACCACTAGTGGGTGGGCGTTGATGTATATGGATGTCTCCCTAGACCAATGAAGCCAGAACCTGTCGACCAGGTCATCGGTGTTCTTTTAAAGCTCCATGGGGATTTCCATGTGCAGCTTGCAGGAATCAATCACATCTCTGATGTTATTGCCATTTCTGTCTTTCCTACTTGGATATAAACTTTAAAGAAGTGGGACCCTGGTTTATTTATTTGGAACCCTTGACCGTAATATGCCTAGTACATATTATGTGCTCCCTGTGTTGACTGATGTAATAACTCAGTCTACTTGTGATGATGCCAAAATTTCAATGTGAAACTCACTTGCAGTTGGACACATAGGGAGAGAGGGCATCAGGAGGGACTATACCAACACCTCCTCTGCTCAGCAGCCTCCTGTTTCTTTATCAGCGAGTTGTTATTCTCGAGATTAGAAGCTTCTCGGTTGTTATTCTTCCACCCTTTCCCCATGGCCACTGGCAGGGTGGCATGGTCACAGTTGGAAACATAATGATTCAGCCTGACTGTGGTCATCAAATGCTGTGCTCTGCTACAAAGGAAGAAGTCCTTGCCTCTGCAGAGCTTGAAAAGAGGCAAACAAACCTTCTCATCTTCTTCTATCTAACTCATACTCCTCTTCAAGGCTGTACCAAGAATCGAGTCCTCCTGAAAGCCTTCCTAGATGACAATAGTTCACAACCATCTCTCTGTTTTACATCTGCAGAGAACTCAGGCACACCCTCCCACAGTTACATGGTAATGAAGCTGGTTTCCCCTTGAGTTGGGCTTGGCTCACTAGAATGGACACCTGTGGTTCTGTCAGCTTAGTGCACCTTCCCTTCCAACCTGTGTGTATCTGTTCCACTCAGCTCAACCTGTGCTTTGGCAAGTCTGGTCAAACTCGGTGGCCCAAAACTCTGAACCCCCAAGATGTCCTGTGGATCCTATATGATCATGAGACATCTCAGCTCTGGCAATCAAGACATGCCAGGAAAATTGAAAAGATCTCCCTGGGAGTCCTCCAATTACAGCAGGAATGAAAGAATTCTATTTCTTCTCTGGTCACCTGGAGGTATGTTTCTAGTCCAATAGAAAGAACAAATCTATAAGAATGATGTGGATGTACAAGGGCAAAGAATGGACAGTGAGCAAGGGACAGGGAGAGGAGACAAAATGAGAACAGTGGTCAAGAAAAGAATAGAGAAACAGAAACACAAACCAAGATACAGAAAGAAACAGAGACAGAGACAGTCCATGTGTACACACACATCCTCGAGATCACACAAATAGAAGCATGCTGAGAGACAGATACACAGCTAGGCACAGTGGAGAGTATACACATCTGAATCCATTCATTTCCCAGCCACACCTGGATTGACCAGCTTGCTCAGACACAGGAGTCCACAGGCTGCTTCATTGGAGAGGGTTAGTATATTTATTTGTTGACACCATCAGTTATAAGTAGAACAGCTCATTGATATGCAGCCCATTAGACAGTAAGCTTCCTGAGGGCAGGGAGTGTACTTCTCCAACATTTGCTACAACACACAGTTCAAGGTCAGACAATTCTTTGGATTAAATGATGGGATAATATATTGCAAAGCTACTCTGTCCCTGGGTCAACAGGGGAGGAGATAAGCCAATCTCAGGGGCAGAAAAATAACTTGCATATCCAGGGACGGAGAACATCCCTCTCCTTGGTCAGAGCTGTGGCCTGCTGGCCCTCATCTAGCCCAGAGATGTCGCTGCCAACCTTACAGTCCTGACAGCAGTAGCCTCGGTTCTCAATGTTATCACTGTTGACATATTTGCCCAGATCATTCTTCCTTGTTGGGGCTATTCCGTGCATCACAGACTATTTAGCAGCAACCCAAGTTTCTAGTAGATATAGTAGCATCCTTGCAGTTGTGACAACCTGAAGTGTCTCCAGACATTGCTAAGTATCTCCTAGTGAGCAACAAAACCACATCTTTAGCTGGACACATTTCATCGCTGCCTGGACTCTGTGCAGCCCCTGCTAACAAGGCAGCAAAAATAAGCATTCAGAAACAGCACTTCATATCCTAGTACAAATACCAATGCTGCAGAGGAGCCCCTGAACTACTGATATTCTGGACCACACCATGGCATTAGGAAACTACCTGACACCCTCCAAGCAGAAGAAATCAGGTCCAAAATCTTAAACTCGCAAGCCCTTAATTCTGGAAACTCAGTGTAAGAAATGTGCACACAAAGAGACCAATCAAAGAAACACAATAGAAATATTTGGTGGGGTTTTGTGGGTGGGGGAGGGTGGAAGTTAGAAGGGATACACTTGAGGAAATGTTTAGGAAAGTACATATAATAATGATGATAAATGCTAATGGGTATTGAGACCATTTCCGTGTCAGGCATTGTGTTTGGTATTTATAAGCATTATCTTAATTAATCCTCAAAATGAGTTTTTAAGGAAGGTACCATTTATCTAATTTTCCTCCTTGGTAAAATGGGGATAATAAGAGAGATTAAGTAATGTGCCTAAAGCCACATGATAATAACAGTTCTCAGACATTGAGAGTACACCATGTTCCAAGGCACTATTTTACATACAGATGCTGATCGCATTTAATCCTTACATCAACTATGAGTTAGAAATCAATCTTTCCCCCTATTTTAAAAGGGCATAATCAGTCACAGAGAGCTTAAACTACTTGCTCAAAGTCACGTAGCTAGGAAGCAGCAAAATTAGGACTTGAACAGGTAGGTGGCCAGAAGCCTCGAAGCCAGGAGCTTCACTTTCCCTGTAAACTGTCCCACCTGTGGGGAAGAATTGAATTTGGGGCCACACATCCCTCCCAGAGTCAAGGATCTCATCGACATACCGCCTACCTGCTTCCCTCAGACCTGAGTCCCTTGAGGCAGGCAGTACTGTAGGGAATATAAATGCATTCTGTATACATTTTCAAAATCACAGAACATCTTGGTTCTGGACTACACCAACTGAGAGTCACTCATATTTGTGATAACTGGTGAAAACGTAATGTTAGGAATAGAAAAAGGAGGGTGGTCAATGGTAGAGTAGTACTGAATTGGAGAAGTTTGTAAATAAAGATAAAAACCACTGAAAAGGAGGAAGTTTGGGGCTTGGGATTGACTCTTGAGACCTATAAGGGTGGAAGGAGCTGAGATATATAGGAGGAACCAGTGCATTGCCAAGGCTGGTGGGAAGGAGATGAGAGCCAAGTCGATGCAGTTATGCCAAGTAGCAGCTTCATGAATGCCCTGGCACCTCTTCCATCTCCAGCACCCAGTTTCCCACATCTTCTCAGGGTTAAAGTTAGACCAAGATGGAGCAGTCGGCCAGTAGCAGTATCCAATGCAGAACCAACCACAGGACAGGCAAGGTTCCCTGTGGTGGTGTTTGCAACAAAGAAAAGATGAATTTACAGGCAACCCATTGAAAATGCAAGGAAGAAAATGCTTAGAGAGCTTCTAGGAAGTATTGGATGATGCAGAGAGATTGTATCCATACGTACTGATGCAAAACGTAAGCACGCCATCCACAGCCCCTGTGTTTGGGTGTACCGTAGTCCTCATTTTAATTAAGTGATTTTAAAACAAAATTTCATGGTACAAAATAGAGTTAAGATATTACAATTAGATATGAGTCTATGAAAACCCTTTGAACAATTTTAAATTCCTCCATCATAAATTCTCCATAGGGATTTTCTGAATCCTGATTATAGAAAAACCAATGTTTCCTAGTAGATTTTAACAAGCTTCTTCAAGAAAGAAACAGGCCCTTTATTGAAAACTTGCAATCACATTTTACACATATGTGCCAACAAAGGCTTTTAGTTTCCACATCTGTCAAACAGGAGGAGCATAATTCTTACTTCACAGAGTCACGGGAGTTGAATGAGCTGAATAGTAGACACTTAGAAGAATGTTTGGCACACAGAATGTGTTCTGTACATTTTTAGCTATCGTTAGCTTTCATTTGAAGCACCAGGTAATCTGATCCACCCTCCTGCCTGCCTTCCTCTCTCCCCACCCTGGGGCATGGCCTACTGATGACCACGTGGCTCTCAATGCTGGGTATGGAACTCCATACCAACACAGGGTTCAGTTCTGATGCTTTCTCCCTCTCTAGACTGATCGTACATCATGAATCCTGGGACAGAGCTCTTGATAAGGGCTCCAGTGACACCCTGGTCTCCTCTTCAGAAATCATGTCCTGGGTTGAAATCATTTTCTTTCCTATTAGATGTAATCCTTGACCTCAGGGGCTTTTACAGGATAATGTATCAATTTATTCAATCACAATATTTGGCAAATGATAAAAACATTTTCATTCAGTCAGACAAACTTCATAAGACCCTGCCTTCAATATTCTGAGTTCCAAAAGAGATTTCACTGGCCTTCCTGTGCTCCAGATAATGTTTATATTGTGGACATCTCACCTGATGCAGAGAAAGGGGAAGGAAAAGAACTATCCAGAGCTGAATGATGTGTGAGATCGTCTCCACTTGGGGGAATTGATTGTTGCTAATTTGCTAACAATCAATGAGCTCAATAATAGCACAAGGATCATCTAAAACCTTGAGGGAAAGGACAGTGATTATTCTCCAAAGTTGGGAACACCTCTGAGTTCTGAACAAAGACCAAGGACACAGGGAACAAAGGGAAATAGGGAGTCATCCTCAAACCTCCAGGGAAGAAACTAAAAGTCCCCTCCTAGAACCATACACTCACAGATGTTACTGACAGGAGAACATGAAAAGGATCGGGTGGTTTCAAGCTTATTTTTGGCAACCATGCCCTCTGCACAAACAATCTTCAAGTCCTGTCACGTAAAATAGGTCAGACAGGAACTTCTCCAAAACCGAGACAGTTCGCTCAGACCCAACAGTCCCCGAGAGAGCCAGATGCAGCAACCTTTGAAACATTATCATTTCATCCAAGTCCTTCACTTCTTAAATCAGAAAACTGAGCCTCTGCCACTGCCCAGAGACATGGCTAGTTTGTGGCAAGTGGTCCTAGAATCCAACTGGGACCCTCAGTCTCAGTCTCAGTCTCTTCAAAACATACTCAGCTGTCAGGAGGGAGGGTAAGGACCGAATCCTGTGCATTTCCTCTGTGTAGATATGGACTCCAGGGTGGAATCAGGATATGAGGAGGAAGATACTGAAAGTGGGATACTAATGAAGTCAAAGTACCCGACCAACTGGTCAGCTCGGTATGGTGACCACAAAGGAATCTTCTTACATGAATATTATTTTTAACTGACCAATCATACATATATACATTAATGGGGCATAATGTAATGTTTCCATATGTATATAAGTATATGTATGTGTATATATATATATATATATATGCACACACACACAATGTGTGGTGATTTAGATCAAGTTAATTACCATATCTAACCCCACCTATCATTTTTGTGTTGTGGCGATCATTTACTCCTTGTTATTTTGAAATATACGTTATTATTGACAAGTGTCACCCTGTCCTACCTCAATGCATCTCTCCAATTCACCCCACAACTTTCTTCCCAGTATATCTCTGCAAGTTGTCCTTCCACTGGGAATATTCATTCCAGTCCACTCCGCATTGGTCCTGCTTCTGGTTCTGCTCAGCTTAGGACCTCCTTCCCAAATCTCCTTACCCTGGAAGAATATTAGCATTTCTTTGGGAAACGAAGTGTCTGAAATATTAAATACCAAGGTGCAGGCCCTGCTTCCGAGAATTCTGGTTTAACTGATCTGGAGTAGTAGTCATTCCATTCTGATTCTCATTTTAGTAGCAATGGAATCTCCTGGCAAGCTTGTTAAAACAGGGATCAATGCTGGAATGTACTTTATCACCTCTCATTTGGGAGGCCTGGGTGGGGCCCAAGAACAGGCTTGGGTTTTAGAAAATACTCAAATGACAGAATGATAGTGGTTACGAGTCACACTTGTAGAACCACTCACCTGGAGTGAAGTCCACACAGAAGTCGGTACCTTTTACATGTTCCCAGGTGATACGAATGTATAGTCAGAGAGGAGAATCACTTCTCAGCCCAAAACACCACCTCAGACTGCACAGGCATCTCCCTCCTAGGTATCAGAGACTCAGGGCAGAGCATCCATTCTGCTGCCAGACCCTAGGGTCTTAGCTCCATCCCTTACTAACTGTGGGATCATGAGGAATGTACTGAACCACTCCATGCCTCACATTCTTTCATCTGCACAACAGAGAGATCATGACAGCCCTCACCATTATTTTTATGAGAACTAAGTGAATTAAACGTATATAAAATACTTAGACAAGAGAGGCGTGTGTTAACACTTTATATGATGTAATACTATGTGCTCACATTATCTTAAGTGCAATTAATATTTGTTGAACACCTCTACTTTACCGGGATTTTAGATATCAGCTTAAACATGTTATCTCACTTAATCTTAAGCAAACTTTGAGATCAACAAAGCATAATCATTTTTCTTTTCTTTTCTCTTTTCAAATGAGGAAAGGGAGGTTTTCAGCTATCAAACTGCCCAACCACTGAGTGAGAAATGAGGAGAGAGAGAGAGAGAGAAAGGGAACCTGGATTCAAACGTAATCTTACTCTACCTTTCATTATTTGTACAGCTAATTTTTTCCCTCCTTCTTGATGATGCTCTCCTTAAAGATCTGATCAAACTCTGCCTTCCACTGGCGCCAAGCAACATGTCTTGCGCTGCATCTATTAAATATCTGTTGAGTAGATGAATAAATACACGGATGCAAATAATAACAACAATAACCCCGGCAGTACGTGTAGGATAAATGTTGAAAATATTTCTATAATATGATGAAACAGATTTCATTCATTTAATTAATCTCTAGGCAATTAAGTGAATAGAGTCTTCATTTTATATTATTATGCTGCTATTTTCCCCATTTATCCTCAAAGCCTGGATCTGTCAAACATAGTCGACTGTGATTTGCTTGACAAATGTGCGCCTCCTGTGACAACGCTGGGGCAGCAGAACCTCAGGGACCTCATCCAGCTCAAGGGCTCCCCTGGCGGCCACTTTAAGAGTGTCCCTTCTAAATCACACATAATGCCTGCTGCCTCTATCAAATGCTCACTTGCTCCAGATTAGAGATTTGAGGTGCAGACTCCCATATCACGGCTACACTGTGTGGGCCTGCCCTTTGTCTACAGCCAAGAAGATCAGGGCCAGGACCCTCACTCGGGCTGGGTCAGATTTGTTTTCCAGACTTTGGGATTGGTCTGAGAGACTGTAGCATGAGACTTGAAGCAACCTGTCTTGGATATTTTAAGCTGGTCTATCAGAGATAAGACAGAAGCCAAGAGAAGAGACAAAAAGAGAGGACCACTCGAATGGATAGGGTTCTTCCTGAAGTCCAACTGCATTTCCTCTCTTGTCTCTTTTACTCTTTAAGTTACCTTTTAGTAGCCAGAGTCATTACCAATATACCCACTGTGAAGTTGCTCAGCATAAACGGGGCCTTCCTGTGGGACCTGGATATCTACATGCCCTTCAACCTCTTGTTCTCCTGGCAAAGGGCCACTGATCAGAACAATGTTTTGCAAACTATATATTTCAAACTATATATTTAGTGGATCAAAGCCAAAATGCTTTTCAAAAAATAGAAGACACTGGAAAAAAATATAACAGACTACATTTTGCATGGCAGACTAAAGTATTTTCCATGTAACTTTTGCTTAAGTTATATATATAAAAGATGTAGGTTTATACTGGTTCACAAGTATGATGTAATTCTACCAGGGAAGCAGTTAGAAAAAGAAAGAAACTGCACAGTCTAATTTAATTTAACACGTTTTAAAGCTCTGGAGGGCTGGAATCAAATCCAGCAGCCACATGAAATATCTTCAGAACAAACCTCCATATACATCAGCAGGTCACTTGCAATGATAAGGAAGTTCACTTCAGCTGAAGAACCTCAGTGAACAGGAGCCAAGACTTGGTTGCCTGCCAGCAGTGTTAATGTTAAGCTCAGCTTTGGTCACTGGGATTTCAGGATTGCGTTAATGTAGAGAATACAAGAAAACTTACCTAAACACTGTTAAGGTCTGAATGTGAGGTGTCCCCCAAAAACTTATGTGTGAGACAATGTAAGAAGGTTCAGAGGAGAAATGATTGGGTTTTGAGAGTCTTAACCTAATCAGTGAATTAATCCCTATAGGATTAACTGAGTGGTAACTGGGGACAGATAGGGTGTGGCTGGAGGAGGTGGGAATTGGGGCATGGCTTTGGGGTATATATATGTATATATATATATATTTGTATCTGTCGAGTGGAGTCTCTCTTTGCTTCCTGATCACCGTGATGTGAGCAGCTTCCCTCCATCACCCTCTTCCACCATGATGTTCAGCCTCACCTTGAGCCCCAAAGAATGGAGCTGGCCTCCTATGGACTAAGACCTCCAAAACTGTGAGCCCTCAAATAAACCTTTCCTCCTTTGCAGATGTGCTGGTTGAATCATTTAGTTGCAAAGCGAAACAGCTAACTAAAACAAGACAATGGAATGACTTCTCAAATAGGACATAGACCAGCAATCCTTTGGCAAATACCTACTGAATACCTACTCTGTGTGAGCACTCAATGAATTGCTGGATGGCCACCATGTGTACTGTAGGTTACAGCCGGGCATAGCTCCTGTGAACAGTTCCATATTTCTAAACAAGACCATGTTTCATAACACACTCTAGAAAAGACAGTTGGCACATAGAAGATGCATTAATCCTATTAAGAAACCGAGCACATTGCAGCATTTGAAGAATGGTAGCAGAGAACAAGCACAGACCTTGTCCCCAGTCATTTGATTTTGGACCTTGGTATTTCAGTTCCCATTATCTCCCTCCTGAGCATGCATTGCCCCTTTAATAGATAATTTTGGAGTGACAGGTAGAGGGACTTTCAAAGAGCCTGTAGTCTTGTTGGATCAGGAAGGGCTTCACAGAGATGGGAGGACTGGGGCTAGGCTTGAAGAATGTGTGGGAGCAGAGAGTCAGGATGGCAGACTGTGATAGGATCCAAGGCATGTAGTGTGATGGACAGCCTGTCTCCAGAGGAAGCAAGAATGCAGAGACAGTGAAAAGCCACCATTGGTTCCTAAAAACTTAACTCTACATTGTCCCTTCCATTGTGCTTGTACCATTGGACAAATGTATCTGTTTCTGAATATGTATTCATTCTATTTCTTTAGAACAAATTTGTGTAAAGGTGATCTTCATGGTAGAGTCTATGACTTTTAAAATCATACATCTATATGTTTACCTTAAAATCATTTCTCTCTCTCTCTCTCTCTCTCTCTCTCTCTCTCTCTCTCTCTATATATATATATATATATATATATATACATATACACACATATCTTAAAAATCAGAGCTTGGAGCACATGGGACTCCCATCCAGCACTGCTTTATGGAGATATTCTCACACCATTGTTCACCAAGTGCCTTTTCATAGCCACTCAGACAGCATGAAGCCAAAGAATAATAATATGACTCAGGATAAAGTGGCACCCACTGGAATGTCCTAAAGTCTTGCACATAAGAAGAACTGAGGGAGACATTTATATTGACAAGAAGTTCTACAAGAGCTTGAATGGAGAAGGAGTTCTCTCCATCATCCCCATCACCACAATGCCGGCTCTGTTCTGGGCAGATCAGCACTAACTGCCCATTAACTACACAATTCCTCTCACTTACTTGCACACGGGTACTTAGCATCGACTATATGTCCAGTACCAAAAGGGAAACCAGGAGAGAAGAAACCAAGATTGGTAAGAGTAGGTTCCAGATCTCTAGAAGCTCAGACTGGTAGGGTGAGCAGCACTTCAGGGCAGATACTGGTAAGAAAATGCGACATGCACTCTAATGGTGAGCATTCTGCTCAGGGTTGTGGTCATGTCTCCAAAAGTGAGTTGAAAAGAGAGGTACATGTGGATGAGGCACAGAGAATCCTGTGGACTCAGTGTCATGGCCTTGTGATTTTTCTTGGGAAAAACAAGTATTGTCCAAGAGCTGCCTGTGCATCCACACAGAGACCAGCAGTAAGATGGGGATTGGATGCCAGAGGAGGTGGAGGGGTTACTAAAGTCAGGTAGGATGCAATTTGAGAAAGAAACAGGTTCATAAAGGTTTAGAGAGCAATAAAGGAAAACAACTGGGAATGAACCTAACTCTCACTGCCCATCATCTTTGGAGCTTGAGCCTGGGGTGATGCACTTAGTCTTACTGAGGTCTCACTTATCACACTGGGGACTGTTTTTGGCTCAGAATGAATATTTAGACAATATTTCATCTCTTACATAGTGGTTCAGAGAGAAGCTTGGAGTCCTGGATCGTAGATCCTATACTAACTAACTGTGTGATGCTCAACAAGTTAGTCATCTAAACCTCAAAATTTTCATAACATTCAGAAATTCCTCACTTGATTTTGGGGAGTGTGTTAGCTTTCTGACAGTATAAGGAACAACGGAGATAATCAACTATAAGGAGGAACAGCTTATTCTGCCTCACTGTTTTGGAGGTCTCAGTCTGTGGTGAGCCCCGTTGCTTGTAGACACCTGGCAAGAGAGCACATCTTGGCGGAAATGTGTTGCAGGGCAAAACCACTCACTGCATGATTGGAAAGTAAGAGAGAGAAAGAGAAACTGGCTGTAGCACCACGATCCCTGACCAGGATATGCCCCCAGTGACTTGAAGACCTCCCAATAGACGCAGCCTCTTCAAGTTTCCAACACCTCTCAACAGCACCACCCTGGGATCCAAGCCTTGAACACAAGAGCCTTTGAGAGACACTTAACATCCAAACCGCAGCAAGCAAGGTGAAATGAAAAGATACATGCCATATTTAATGAACATGCACACGAGGAATCCAGAACTTCACGGGGTATACAGAAACACATGTGCACCCACAAACATATACACATCTATTTTAATATCTACACATTATATAGAAAGTGTCCAGTACAAACTTGTGTTGGAATTTTAGTAGAAGGAGCACTGGGTTGAGATGAAGACCTCAATTCTAGTCAAAATGACTAGCTGTGGTGGCCTTGACTAGGTCACTCGACCTTTCTGGGCCTGGTCTCTTCCTCTGCAAATTGAAGAGTGTGACAGGGCTAGAACTCTGAGGAAAACCAGGGATCCTTTCCATTTCTGGTTTGTTAACTCCACAGCTGTGGAGGAAGGAAGCCTTGGGAGTCCCCCATTTGTACTGCCAACCCCTTCAACTCCCTTTCTCAAGGGAGTGTGTGGCCCAACCTTGACCTTAATCAAGTGATTGCATGAGAAGAAAGAGGAACTTCCCAGTAGTGAGGGCCCCAGGGTATCTATCATCACCAGCAGGGCCTGCAACCCTCAGGAGAGGGCTTCTCTTAATGTTGTAGAGTTGCCAGAATCTGCCTACAGTTGCACCTCAGCAAAGACCAGATGAAGGAGCTGTTGGCAGGCAACAGGTGGGAGGTCTCAGCACTTGGTAGTTGTCTAATTTTAAGGACCTTAGCCTCGGGGGTGGACATCATTGTTCCCATTCCACAGATGGGCACTCCCAGAAAGCTGAGGTCACTAAAGATCCTCTGGTAGGTTAAGGCAGAACTGGAACTCACACTTGGCTCTGCCAACTCAGCCTGGTGCTCCTGGTATTGCCAGCTTCTACGGCTACCTCTCAGATCAGCCACAAGGCCACATGTAATTAGCTGCAAGATTATGTGGTACCATTTGGAAGTGCTAGAAGAATTCAGAGAGTTAATTAAAAAGGCAAAGGGCATTAAGGAGACAGTTTGGGAGGAGGGGAGGACGTTCTGTGGAAGTTCTAGAGAAGAAAGAGAGAGGAACCAGGTGTATTTATAGACTAATAATGTGCAAACGGGGGAAAATGTGCTGCCTCGGGCAATTCTCATCAAGTTAATGGATGTTGCCAATTACCGTGGTAACATTTTTAATTGTATCTCTGCTCTGAAGAGAATAAAATCAGAATTTCCTAGTCTTTGCCTCGGGACTATTAGGGACCCGCATTCTGCTGCATTACTCCAGCATAGATATACCCACCCAGAGTCTACACTGATGGACTATACACAGTGATCCCAGACCCAGACTGGGGTTGGAATAAGTGGTAGCAAACAGGGCATCTCTTATGAGTTCAGGTGTAGAAATGAGTCTGGAAGACAACAGGCCTGTGTCTGAAGGAACAGACAGTAGCCACATGGGAACCCCATGAAGAATACAGCCACCATGGTATCTGCTTTGGTACTTGGTACCTGTGAACTATTTCAGGGTGAGCCATCCCCCATGATAATGTAATCTCCGTGCCTATCACCTTATATAACACTCATAACAATTCACGTCACTTGAACAATGATGCCTCACCTCCAAATTGTAAGCTTCTTGAAGGGAGGGGTAGTGCCTGCTGGGCCCACCCTGGTAACTCCACTTCCTAGCACAAGCCTGGCATTCAATTATATCATTGGAAAAATGATGAAAACTCCCACAAGGAATGTACAGTTTTGCATGTATTTTGCCAACAAGGGACTGAATCAGATAGCTAAGTGACTTGTCTAAGTCACTGCAGCTAATAAATGGCAGCTACCCAAAAAAACTGGGTCAGATGGACTTGGTTCCAGAGCACACCCTGGGAGGCACTGTGCAGGCTGCCCTCTATGGTAGAAGAGGAAGAGAGAGAAGGAATGACCAACATGTGTTCATCAAAGACTGTGCCAGGCACCATGTTGCTTTATGTCATTTAATCCTGAGAGGGAATCTATGAAGTAGGTATTGACCACAAACTGAAAATGTAGAAAAAGAGGTCCTGACTAAAGGAGAGTTTAAGTGACTTGCCCAGTGTTCCTCATGTAGCAAAGGTAAGCGGGGGAATTCAGACAGCTCTGTAACTCAACCTCGACAGAGCTCAGCCTCAACAGAGCCTCAACTTCATGGCTCTTGGGAGAGTGACACACCCAGAGCAAACTACATCCTGAAAACCCAAGGCTTTGAGAAGAAGAAAACAAAAGTGCTGGTTGTTTAGTCCCACAATCAAATCTTTTAGGGAAAACCTGGGGACAAATTGTGACATAGTTCCCTTCTCTGATGCTCCCTCCACCCCAAGCCCGGGTCCCACCTCCCCAGTACTTATCTCTCGGGCTGCTACATTCCATGGTCTCATGCTTCTTATAGTGAGGTCTCCACTTCCTGCCCCAGCACCCAAGATAGTCCCCCACATAGGTTGGCCCTTGCCAGCTAATACTCCAGGTTCCAGAATCAACCACCAGCAGCCCAAGGGAATGCCCAGTCCTTTAACCAACAGGAGCCAAAGAAAAGTACTTGAATGAATAAGAAGATCTCCTTCAGTAGCAAGCAAGGACATCTTGGGGACGTGCAATGCAGACCAGTGTTAACCAGCTATACCTACTATACATGCACCAGTCAGTGAACTCCTTACGCCCAGCATCTCTCACTAACGGGACATGTGGGGGAAATACCTCCTTTGCCAAAGCCTGGAAGGGATCACAGTCTAAGCACACAAGAGTGTGCAAATGCTCTCATGATCTCTACACTTGGGATCTGCAGATAGCTCATGCCCAAGTCCCTGCTCCCCAGTGTAGAAAGCCAACTATGCTTCAATTTAAAGCCAGCACTGGTCCCCTCCGGCTTCTTCCTCCCTCCTACCTTGTTCAGTACATTATTTTGAGGTGGGGCAGACTACAGTGGAATAAAGCATGGTTTTCTACACTCAGAGACCTAAGTTCAAATCCCAGCCCTGCCACCAACAGTGACATGGCCTTCATATACTCTTGACCACACTGAGACTTAGAATCTTCATCTCTGAAAAGGGAATAAAGCAATACTTTCCACAGGGTTGTCATGAGAATTAACCCAGATAATGGTATGACATTCATAATGCAGGCTAAGGAGTACCCACATATGTCAGCCATGTATTAATCTTCACGAGGGAACATCAGTCCTTGACCTCCGCTGCTGTTATATACCCTCCACCCCATTTTACCTGCACATACCCGCCTATAGATATATCTGTTGGCTAAAGGGATCAACAGGTGAATTTAGCAGCTCCAATATACAGGTAGAGCTGATTGACCTGTCTCCCACCCCATCGGAGCTTCCCACCAAAACCCAGCATTTCCAGAAGCCATTCATTAAATGTCCCAGGGCCTGAGAGATGCAGTGCAAGATGAACATGCACGACCCTGGCGGAGGGCAGCAGCCTCCCATGAGAGTCTGCTCACACCTGCATCCATCAGCCTTGGAAGGGCTGCCCAGGGGAAGAAAAAGATGTCAGACCCTCTGGGACAATTAAAATTAAACAGAACCAGACACTCCGGAATCCTCTCTTGGGAGTCATTCTGCCGATTCTGGGGCTGGGGCAAGATCACTTAATAGGCCCTTTTTCATCTTTAATTTCTCTGATTCAGAAAGTTTACAAGATCAATTGCTAAGAGGGCTAATGTGAGGAGATGAGGCAGCAAGTTGCTCAGGGCCCAGAGTCAGCTAATTCCTTAGCTTCTAACTAGAGCCCACAGGGACCCACTTATATAAAGCCTGAGAGCTCCTCGCTTCGCTCCATCACCCCTCCCATCCACAACACCCTCTAAATAAAGGATCTGAATTGCAACCTAGCAAGAATAGCACATCAACCTCAAGCCAGCCAGCACTTGCCAGGAATCTGTCATATCTCGCTTAATACTTTTATACTTTTGCCCAGGGCAGGACTCATGAGTTCAGAGTCTTTTCTGCACAGTCTTCACACCAAGGGACCCAGGGACCTTGCATCTTCAAAGACTATTTGAAGTGGTGCAACCTCATGATCAAGTCAGTGGGTTCTCAGACTATATGGGTTTAAATCCCACTTCTACCTCTTTCAAGCTGTATGACTTTGGGCAAGTTACATAAACCTAAGTATAGGTTTCCTTATCAATAGGTGGGGCAACCATAAAGCTTCCTGTGCATTTAATTAAATAATGTCAGTAATTGCTTAGTGTGTCATTTGCACTCAGAAAATACTACCCATCATTTACTGCTCATTATGTTTGGGTCTCTGGATCAAATATTATGGACAGTCAAGAATTAGGGATAAAGGATTAATTTAAGATGGAGCAATGCTATGAAGCTCTTGGGTGTCATGAAAAATGAAGCCACACTCACACTCATTTTGATAATATCCTAGAAGCTTTTGAGATACATCCCTTGAGAGAAGAGATAGCCTCTGCATTCTGTTATCCTTCTCCCTGTCTCCTTTATTCCTGTTGGAAGTTAAAGCCCCACCCTCACCCCACTCCTGCTATATGGGAAACCACAGGAACAATGCTGGATAATCACAGTTTTACCAAATGGCTTCTGGAAAGAGCATGAAAAAGTTGCCTCCCATGTAGGAGACCTACATTCTCCAAATGGAAACAAAACCCAGAAGGGGAATAGCACACTCCAATTGCCCCGGACAATGCATCCCCCAGGATGCCTCAATGACCATAGCAGGACATTTGCTTCTCTTCCCCGTCATTATCTGCATATTTTCCTTAATGATGGAAGAATTAAACTGAACTCCTGCACAAACTGGCTCTAGGGCATTCTGGAAAGCCTAGAAAAGAAGTTTCAATTTGTTCACTTGCTGAGAATGAATTCTGCCTCATATAACTCCTGACAAATTGCCATTTTTAAAGGGTTTGTTAATTTCCAATGAGCAAATGGCACATCAGATATCTTGTTTATTCAACAGATGCTCCTGAACTAAACAAATGCTTCTTGTTTAACAAACATGGAAACATCTTGTCAGCTTTGCCGAGATCATCCTGTTTAACTATCAAGGGAAGGTCCTGTGGTTTGTTGAGAAAATATGAGCTGCCTCCCTCCCTTGTAGGATCCCCAAAAAGCCTGGGGATGGTGGTCCCATTGAAAAAAATGATGTGAAGCTCCCAGGTCCCAGACTGGATGGCAGCTCTCAGATAAAGGATCTGAAATCATTCCTTTGTCTGATTCAGGTCTACTTTATCAAGAAATCTCCTTGATGAGAAATCTGAACTGAGCATTGAAGGAGACACTATCTGAGACACAGAAGTGGTGTGAAGTCATGATTAAAATCAATTTTGGGGTCAGCCCGGGTTAGATCCTTGCCCTGCCACTCACTACCTCTGTGAACTGGGACTAGTTACTTAAGTGCTCACCACTCAGTTTCCTCAGCTAAGTTACAGGTCTACTAATGATGTGAAGGGCAAAGATGCTGATGGTAGTAATATATGCTCATACTCTTAATCCTAATTATATTTAAGGGTATTTTAAATGGAGCTGAACCCAGGAATGAGTCTCAGGAGCAGAGAGAAAGGGTCTTGGAAAGAACCCCATTCCTACGTCCTCCATTATTTGGAAGAAGTGAATGTGACATGTTTGATAATGTGATGGCTCAGCGACTCCAGTCAGAAATGAACCTGAACAGACAGTGGAGCCCTTCCAAGCCTCACAACTTCAGCCTGATATCATAATTACTTTTAGCCAGCGAGCTAAAGATCTGGCTAGACTGTGAGGTGGGGTGGGATGGGGAGCACTGGAAAGAAAGGAAAGAGGCCAGCTTGCCGGGAGCACATAAGCACACATGGAGAGAGAGGGTGGCTGACCCCTGTCAAGTCTGAATGTGCGATGATAAATCCATCTGCCGATGGGTGCGCCAGTACAATGTATTAATTATATGAGGGAATGCATTTCAAAGCCTCCCTGCTGGAAAGTATCACAGAGAATTACCTTGGGACAATATCTAACTCACTGAAAATTAATTTACTCCACAGTTTAGATGCTTGGGAGGGGTGCAAAGAGACACTGACTCCAGCTGAGCGTGACAGGGCCATGTGCTGTCTGAGGAGTTGCAGACTTATCCGAACTGGTGGAAGGGCTGCAGAAGACCCTCCAGGCACTGTTCATTTTCTGATGGAATCTTCACAGCAACCGCATGAGGTAGACAGTATTATTATCACCATTAGGCTGATGAGGACACTGAGGCTTAGAAAATCTGCCCACCATGTTAGCACTTTTAGTAGAGGAGCCAAGAGGTCTGTCTCCAGAAGCATGCCCTTAGCCACTCTGTGAAAGTGTGAGAGGGTTCAGGGAACTTCAAAAGTAGGTAATTTTTGAGCAGAACTTCAAAAGATAATAAATCAATTGCCTGGAATTGCTCAGAATTGTGTGTCCTGCCTCCCTCACCTGGCAGTCGACGGCCTGATTGAAAACCTGGAGACGCATGTGCAGAACCATGATCAGGATAGAGTGTCAGGGGAGAAAAGAGGATCAGAAGATGTCTGTGATTTCCCAGCACTCTGTTGTGAGAAAGCACTTCTTGCCATGATCAGCGGTTTGTACTTTCATCTTAAGGCTGTTTTTTTTTTTGTTTTTTTTTTTTTTTTTTCTATTTCCAATCAATCTCGATCCCCTGAAAAATCCATGGTGGGTGCTAGTCATGTGTAAGACTCAATCAGGTGGGCAAACCCCAATTTGATTTGATCCCAAATAATCTTTAGCAAAATTCTGCAGATCAATGGTTTATATTCACCACATCTCTTTCTGGTCTATTTCAGCAGCTTAATGTGGTCAGTAAGAGATGGAGATAAGAGGCTGGGGACACATTCACGGGCATCCCATTGATTTCTGTTCATTTAGAAATGCAGATATGTAAGAGTGACATAATTTTACTGACAACCTTGAATTGACTCGAAATTACCAAAAAAAAAAAGAAAAAGAAACTACAAAAGGAGGGAGATAACTCATCAACAGCCATTCTTTATTATTGGCCACAAAATCTCTGTGACACACTTCACAAGAAATCATGACTCAACCAGCATGTCATTATTCTTTTATTTAAAATAGTTGATAGCTCTTTCTTGATTTTAGCAGCAGACATATTTGACAAAAGGCTGACCTCATTTAACCCGAGTTTCAGAAAACCAACAAGGCAATACAGAGCTGCTTCAAGTAGGGGCGAACCTAAGGCCAGAAGGCAGAGCCAACAGGGCCAAGAGAGGATGAGGAGGACCTGGTTGCAGAGGGGCTGATGGGGACAAAGAAGGTGCATCTGGAGCAGTGCTTTTGCAGGAGACCAGCAGGCAGGGGAGCCGGGGCTGATGGAGCATGGAGGCAGCCAGGGTGGTTTGAGTCTTGTAGTGAGGGAAGTGCTTGGGTGGTAGGATAATAACTAAGGTCATCAGAGAAATAAATTCACCAATTTGGGGAAAGGAGACAAACTGCTTCCATATATTTGGGAAATGGTAATATATTCAGTTAAGAATAGTTTAGGAACAACTTTAAGCATTAAAAAGAAAACAGAAACAAAAACAACAACAACAAAGAATAGTTCAGGTTTTGAGGTATGCAAGGAAACATCACAGTGGAGTTATGTGGCAGTTGCTGAACAGTACCAGGATATTAGGGTAGAGGTGGTGAGCAGGCTTAGGACACTGTGTCAGAAATTCTGGAGAGAGTGAGGTGGGGCACAGGACTCAGCAATCTTTAAAGGAACAAGATATGCTGTGTGTGTGTGTGTGTGTGTGTGTGTGTGTGTGTGTGTGTAGCGGGGGCGATGGAGCCTCATGCATGCTAGGCAAGCACTCTACCACTAAATGACTTCCCCAGTTCAAAAGAAGTTATGCTTTATTGGGAAAATGTGTCTTCTTGCAAGCAAAGGGAAGGATGAAGGATAAAACTGTATATATTTACTGTGTACATCATGATGTTTTGAAATACATATGTATACACTGTGGAATGGCCTTTTCCCTTTCTTTTTCAAGATAAGTGAGAATTGATGCTGTTTTCAGTGAAAGGGAATTCAGAGTTTGCAGATACTGAGCCAAGAGAGAGTAAAGGATGAAGTTAAACCCCTAAAGTTGGGTAGGGACAGGATCAAAAGCACAACTGGAAGCTTAAGAAAACACAGCTATTCTTCCAGCATGGCAGAGAAATACAGGAAAAGAGAAAGAACTTGGGGAGGTGTTATGGTTTGGATGTGAGGTGTCCCCCAAAAACTCACATGAGAGACAATGCAAGAAGGTTCAGAAAAGAAATGATTGGGTTGTGAGAGTCTTAACCTATTCAGTGCATTAATCCCTGATAGGATTAACTGAGTGGTAACTGGAGGCTGGTGGGGCATAGCTGGAGGGAGTGGTTCATTGGGGGTGTGGATATGGGGTACATATTTTGTATCTGGAGAGTGGAGTCTCTCTCTCTCTCTGCTTCCTGACCACCATGATGTGAGCTGCTTCCCTCCACTGCCCTCACCTGCCATGATGTTCAGCTTCACCTTGAGCCCTGAGGAATGGGGCCTGCCTTCTATGGACTAAGACCTCTGAAACCATGAGCCCTAATAAACTTTTCCTCCTCTACAGTTATGCTGGTGCTGACCTGTTGTGGTTTTCTTTCTTCCAGAAAGGCATGATGGGCAGAGAGAGTCTAACAAATTCACAGAAGACCATAATGACAAATGCAATCAGAACTGTGAAAGTAATCATCCAAATGTTGTGCAGCAAAACCACCAGCCTACATCAGCTCCGCTACTAGCAAGGAAAAAGCAGCACTTCATGGCCAATTGGTGGTAGCCCAACCTGTCCCTAATTCATATTCAGCTTCTCCAAAACCAGCCCCCAACCTCTAAGCTCAAATCCCTCTCCACCAGTCCATTCTCCATTGCCTCAAGTCTACTCTTTGATAGCAAGATATATGTGCACCTTGAACATCCTAAGAGGGAGAGCCATTGAGTGAATCTTCACAGGGAATGACTTCGTTGGTGTGGAACATCAGAGGGGTTACTTCTTAATGTTAATGCAGGTCTTTTGTGCAAAGCGGTCACAAAATGTGAGCCATGGAGTGTTCCACAGAAAGGCCCATGAATAAAAATTAATTTTTAATGACCCTTTCTGAGTATTAGCTGTTTGTAAAGCATGTGCTTATCCAGGGGACCATTCATAACAGGAATCAAACAGACATATTCCAATTCATTATATTTCTATGGTCTTGGGAAAAAGAAAGCCTTTAAGGACCTTTTCTTCACAGGAACTATCTTTCAAAATTCAAACAGTTTATATTTCAGACTCCCCACTTCCTAAATTTCATTTATAAATCAAAGCAGCATTTGAGCAATTTAATGGGAATGAACTAAATTAAGAAAAAACAAATACCGAATATATACATTTGATTTTTTGAGTTTATTGGATTTTTCTTTCTGTTTTTTCTATCTTTTTGTTTTTTACAAAGGTACATTGAGTTAGGTCTGGTCTTTACAGTTTTGTTCTGGATACCAGGTGTTTTGTTAAGAAAGGACACATTGTGGTTGTCTTCTCAGAATCATCAACTTCTGACCCTGTTAGTACAGTGAGCCTATGTCCTAGACCCAGGATGAAAAATAGGGGTTCTTTCTAAATTAACATCTAGATTTCTCTCTAGAATAACATCTTATTTATAGTCATTCAACTCCAGGCTGTAGAGCTCACAATGGGTATTTCCTAACACTAATCTAGAAGTTTCTCCTTTATCCAATTAGAACCAAAAAGTCAAACCATCGCAAAGTTGCCCAGAGGTGATACTGTACAGTTGGTTTCAAACCACCTGAGGTGAATTAATTTTCCCAGAATATCACAGACTGGTATGTTGTTAAAATAACTGCTACGTGCTGTAAAACATCAGAGAATGCCACACTGCAATACAAGTTTCTGAACACTCTCTGGATGCTAGTCTATGAACTGATCACAGATCACTGGCGGTTCGTGGGTCAGCGCCACTTCCCCGACCACTCCAGAGTAGCTGCTGCTGCAAACTTCCCATTCTCCAGGTGAGGAAGCAGGAGTGCAGGGAGGGGGCTACTAACTACAAACACAGTGTCCGAGGTCCTTAGGTTAGGATCCAAGACCCCTGGTGCCACAACCACACAAGCATGGACTAAGTTAAACCCCCACATGAAGATGCCTCACTCCCTGCTCCCTACGGTTTGCACTGTGTTAAAGATCCCAGTGTCTTCAACTAGGTCAGATCTGTGTGACATACACACCTTCAAGGAAGGCATTTCAGATTCCCAGAATATGCCAGATCCCTTGATTTTTACACTCAACGTGGCAAACTTCAATGTTCTTAAATGGCTCTAGCCATGGTTAGTACTTACTTCTTTGAAAATGATTTGATGACTGTTTTCCCCACTGCCCGAAAGTACTAAGAGGACAGAGGACACTTAGGTCTCTTTTACCCACCATTGCATCCTTGTGCCTAGTACAGTGCCTGGATCCCAGTACACCTTCAATAAATGTTCTTAGAATTAATGAATAGGGAAGTGGTACCCTGGGGTCATTGGCAGGCCTTGCAGGGATCTAGCAGCATGCTCAGAGGTGCCTTAGTGAGCAGGCCATCACAAGTGCTGCAGAGCCACGCCTGGGTCCACAAGCCGTGGGCAGACTCGCTAAATTCTCTCTGAAGCAGCTCCGCCACTCAAGCCTAGCAACTTCTCCAGTCTTATGTCATGCAGCCCTTTATCAGTACGGCAGGCACAAGAGCTCTTCCCTCCTGCTTTGCTTCCCTACCACCCTTTCTTCCAAAGTTTTTATCTGTTTAATACTGTGTGAGGTAATGTATTCAGAGATAATCTGGCAGGATTTCTGCCTAGAAAGAGCTCATAATCTAGTTAGGGAGAGAGATAAGAACACTGAGCAGTTAATGACAGAAGTCAGCAAAACTAACCGTGAAGACAACATGAGCTCCAGGAGGTTTAACTCCTCTGCCTGGATTTTAAGCAGCTCACAGTCAGATAGCATCCTACCTGGCCACGGCTTACCCAGCATGCCTCAGAAAGTCCACACTCCTCGGTACCTCCAGATCATCACACTCATTTCTGTCTCTGAGCCTTCAGCCCCTGCTGCTACTCTTACTGAAATATTCCCTCCCTCCTTTTGGCTGGGTGAAAGCTCATTTTGCTACACCCAGCTCAAGTGCCACCTCCGTTGGGACACCCATGATACTAGCCTTCAGTTTCCTAGGACAAAAATGATCTGTATTAGCCAGGGGTCACTGGGGCATTTGACCCCTGATAAGCACTTCCAGTTGGATTATGAGCTCTTTGAAGGAAGGACTATGGGACTGTGGCTGGTAGACATGTGGTGTGCCCAAACTGCTCCTGGTGTGCGGTTGAGACTGTTCTGGAGGAAATACACTGCCAGCCAAAACAGTTTATCAGTCACTTTACTGCTTAAGCCCCTGCAGAACATGCAGAAGCAAACTCAGGGCAACAGACACAAACGGGTGTGACTGAGAAACCCCACATCTTATCTCAGAAGTGGTCATATTTGAGTTTATGTACAAAATAGTTTTCCAAGTTTCAAGTTGCCTTTTCTTAAATGGGGACAGTCAGAATGGCTGAGAATAACAGGAAAAATAGACAATTACTAGTGACAGCAGATGACAGATTCAGTACTACCACTTTGTCTTACACAGTGATCCTGGGTAAGTCACATTACCTCTCTGGACCTGTTTCCTTATCTCTAAAATGAGGGTTCAGGGTCTGTTTTCTCAAGAGTCCCCTCTGACTCTAATCGTCCAGGTGTCTCTTAGAAACCAGTGTATTTCTTGGGTTCCCAAGGTCAATGGCTGTTCCAGAAATGACTGGTGGTTTCCTGTGAGTGGCTGGAAGGAAAGGTTCTTATTCATTACACAGCCTCATAAATCATCTGGAGTCCATAGGATGTTTAATATGGAATCACTTAATTTAATAGTCATTTTGACATAAGGAATTGTTTTCTTAAAGCTAGAACTGGCTGTAAAACCTCAAGTGATATTTTATGGCTGCCATATAATAAAATCATTCAGCAATTAGTGATTAATGACATACAACAGTAAGTTTCTCCATGGCCACCTCCCCCAGCCGCTCGCTCTCTCTGGTTTCACTCACTTCCCAGTTCAGCAATCACACCTGCAGGTGACGAGGCTCTTTGTAGAACCAGGATAGATTTCTGAATCTAAAAGACCATCACTTCCATCAAAAAATATCTGATGGAGCTTGGTGCTGTGGTGGAGCTAAATGAAAATACTTAAATAAGCTCCATTCATGGCATGGAGAAAAGTCTAATGGCTGCAAGCTTCTCGGACAAACCACTGATGGTGGTTTCAGTACAAAAGGGATGAAGTTTTGACTGGCTGGGTTCTGTCCTTTTATGACAGGGTTAGCCCTTGCTGGGAAAGGCGTATAAACCCTGTGGGCCTGACAGTCTCCACGCCCCCTTGCCTGTTCCCTTCTGTCCCTCATTGCATTTTCAGCCTTGATTTCTCATGCCTCTGAGTCTCTGAAATGACAAATGCACTCCCCAGGAGCAGGATCCCTAGTGGGGCATTCTGCTCTGGCCTACTCTCCCACCGACACCAGCAATTAGACTCGACAACATGGGCTTTGAAATCAACAAAACAAAACACCAGCCTTTGATTTCCTAGTTCAAAAGCCAGCTTCACCATCTTCTCATCTGTGTAACACTCACAACCTTTACGAAACACATTTAAGAAACTGAGGCTCTAAGGGCCCCAGATCACACAGCTACTAAGCATTAAAACCATGGTGGCCAAACCCATTCAGGGAGCCACCACATTACTCTGCCTCGTGTGTGCAGAAAAGAGAACTGTGACAAATGTCTTAGACTTAGCACATTGTCCCAGACGGCATAAGCTCTCAACAAGCACCTCCATGCCATCTGCGCCCTCTTTCTAGTAATTTACTCCTCGATGTGGAGGGCTGGGAAACTGATGACACCCTCAGATTTATCAACTGATGACATCCACTCACTAAGGTCTCACTCTTTTCTGACTGGTTAATGTGTTGGTATGAAGACCTAAACCCTTAAGTCAAGGCCAGGTATCTCTGAAGGACCACCACAGCTATAAGCTCTCAGAGGACCAGCTGCTAATTCATAGCAGCTCAAACTCCCCCTGGGTCCAATGCTGCCTCCCCGACCCCTCAAAGATGCTGCTGTTCCCCAGAGCCCCCCAGTAAACCTCCTGCATACCACAATCTATTCCAAAGTCTATTTACCAGGGGAACAATGCCTACATCATCTACTCCATCCCAAAAAGCAAACAGATAAAACCACTCAGGGAACTTTCTTCAGTTCCTTTTACCCTAGGGGAAATTACACTTGAGTCCAGAGCACACTTTCCAAGAGGTGTGTAAATATCAAACTGAATTTAAACCCTTATTTTAAAAATTCATCTGTAAAGCCTATAAATCTGTGGTCACCATAACTTGTTGATTTTTTTCCTAGTAGAACTCCAGCTCTAGACATTGCACGCTCTAGGCAATAACATTCTTGGGTTGGAGTAGGATTTAAATTTATTTTCTATTCTTTAAGATGTCCTTTCACTTTATTAATTGCAAAGCATATTTTTTAGAATTTTCTGGAGTTCCATCTCCTCTTTCCAGGAGTGAATACCCCCCACTAATGGCCTTTGAATCGGACCCCTGATCTCAAACTCTTCCTTCTATGGTTTGTCCTTCATTTGGCTATAAGAATGCTTTTCCTAAAGGCCAGTCCCGGGCATGCTTCACCCCTGAGCAGAACCCTTCAAGGGTTTTACTAGCAAAATCTTCAACCTAGAATTTCATACTCCAGAATTACCATTTCATCTTCTTTTCAGCCTGACCAACTTCTCTCCTCACAGGCACAGGCCCTGGGCTTCATGATGAACTGACCTAACACACCTCCTGCTTCCTAACCTTGGAGTTCTTTCCCTTCTCCCTCTGCCTGAGATGTCTGCCACTGCTGGACACACCAGAGGACCCCCATGCACACTTGCACACCAGGCTCTGCCTGCTACAACCTAAACCATCTTTCAGAGAAATCGTCTCTCAAATGACAACTTGGAAGACTTTCCTGATGATGGCTCCCCAGATTCTCCTTTTCAGGCTGTACCCGTGTCCTGGAATATCACAATCATCCATTGTCTCAAATTCTTTTATCCTACTGTATATCAGTGGAGTGTTTGCTGCATAATAAACCACCCCATGACTCAGTGGTTTAAAACAACAATTATTTGTTTTGTCGTCACATCTTTAGAGCCAGCCTAGGACAAGTTCATGTGGCCTGGGCTTGAAGGAGGCTCCATACACTGATTCCAGCACAACATGGCTCTGCATAGAGGTGACAGGTCAGGTGGGCTCCATAGTTCATTATGGGGCCTGGGATGAGAGGGTCTCAGCTTCCATGCAGTGGTAGAGGCAAGAGAGGTGGGCCTACGTGTGCACACACATTAGAAACAGTTGCTTATGTCAAGTTGCTAAACTTGGTCAAAGCAAGTAACACAGATGATCAGTCAAGGGGTTGAGTGAGTGCCCAATGCATACAGGGGAAAGACATCACGGAGCTACATGGCAACGGGTTGAAGGATGATTCTAATACTTCCCATAGAGACAGGAGCTAAAACAGCAACCCACCCAAAGGGCCTACTGCCCTTTAGAATCCTTTGCATATATGCACTGATCACAGAATGGGGACTCAGAACTGCTTCTGGGCTGGAAATCCTCAGTAAGTACATCTAAACAGACATGGATAAAATCAATAACTTTGTTCATGCCATGAGGTTCATAAAAAGTACAGACATCCTTTTAATAGATGTAAGTGGCTTTTATCTATATAGCATTTTATGGTTACAAAGCATTTTAATGACCCCTTCCAACTTTTGAAGCACACTAAAATATACTATCTCATTTAGCAAGAGTGAATGCATTTTAAAAAGATGCCTGGAGGTGGCAATGTCTTCATTGGTTGGAAGAACTCTTTTTAGTGTGGATTTCAAGTACTGCTGGAAAGGAGAGGGGATTTGGTTAGGCTGTTTGGTTAGTCTGGTTAGTGCCTGGTAGCCCATTAACTTGTCTCCCTGATTTTTGAAACCACCTCCTCACCACCTCCCCTGACTCAAAATCTAATATGCTACAGAATTGCTGTGAAGGCATGTTAAAAATGCAGATTCCTGGAGCCTAGATCCAGAGATCCACCTTGGCCGTTCCCTGGTGGAGGCCAAGATTCTGCAAGCAATCCGATTTTTATAAGCACCTCAGATCAAATGCACTGCACCTCTGCCTTGGCCATCATCTGAGAAACAAGGTTCCTTCTGCCTGTTGGAGGACTGGAAAAGAATTCTTCTATCACCATCATCCAATCCTGGAGATCAACACCCAGGCTGCACAGAACCAGAGACTCCCAGGATGTAATAGTAAGTGCAGAGTTCTGATACCATCCAGTCAGTTCTTTGGATTTTACAGATGAGGATGCAGAAAGCCAGAGAAATCCTATGAGCTCCCAAAGGCCCTGCTGATATTTCATTGGCAGGAGTAAACTTAGCAGCAAGAAGCCTTGACACTCCATTCAAATGCTGCTTCTACTACATTTTGGAGGACATGAATTTTTTATCTTCTTGAGTTTCTCTCAGTTCTGGAAAAATCCTAATAAATCTAGAAAAGAAACCAAAAAGGAAGAAGGCATGTTTCCTCCAGTCATGTAATTCTTGTGTCAAATCTCCTCTTCCACCAAAGTGGGAAAATAGTCATGAAACTCATCTCTATTTGTTCCACAGTCAGCTCTCCTATACACAGGCTCTTCCTTCACAGATTTGATCAACTTCAGATTGAAATCATGTGGGGGAAATAATGGTGTCTGTTCTGAATATGTGCAAACATTTTTCCTTGTCATTATTCCCTAAACAATAAAATAAAATAACTATTTATATAGAATTTGCATTGTCCTAGGTATGAGTAATCTAGAGATGATTTGAAGTATACAGAGGGTATTATTGTGTGCATTTTATATATAGGTCTTGGGCATCCTCGGTTATGGGGTATCCTTAGCAGTCATTGTAGATACTGAGGGACAACGGGCTTTCGTTACTTCTTTTAATGACACTTGTCAAGAAATATATAAAACAGAACCTGGGAGTTCTCATTCCCAGCACCACTTGGAAAAGTGCATGACCATCCCACTTCAAATCCCTGGTGCCTTGGGTCCACTCCTTGGCAATTACTGCACACTTTGGAGCCTTTTAAAGCTCAGACTGGTTCCAGGGTCTGACCTTTTCAATTCCTCCATCTCCTTGCATCTGCCCAAATTGCTGAGTGGGCAGAGCCGGAATTCCCCAGGGCCCCCCCTCCCCTCTCCTCTCTGCATCCATTGTACCCAGTGCTGCCCAAAGTACTTGACAGCTCTCCGGAACACTGTTAGGGCAAAAGGTTGGAGAATGTCTAACTGTGACAGGACTTGCCAGCAGGGACAGGAGAGGGGGCAGGGCAAGCCCTTAATCCATCATCTGGGATGTCTTTCCAAACAGCAGATGTGGATGAGATACCTAAAGGGGGAGACTGTGTCCTGATTTGGGGAGAAGAATCATGGAGTCCCAAATTGGAATTTTACCCCTGATTGCAGGTAAAGGTGATCAAGGTGATAGAACCTGCCAGTTGCTAGACTTGGAAATGCACAAGCACATAGAGAGAAGGAAAACTGCTGTGTTTGAAAAGCAATATGCTGACAGCTAAAAAACCTGAAGGAATCTCCTGTTTCAGGGGTCCCTTTGAGAACAAAATGAGCTAGGGGGACTCACTGAGACCAAGGTCATTTGACAGCCAGTAAAAGAAAGGATTCGTCTCCTCTACTCCAACCACTACAGTCTTTCATCCTGTCTCAGCCCTGGGTCTATAGATCAGTGCTAACCATGCCCAAACCATGTCCACATAAGTGTGGACAGAGATCTTCTCACCAAATCATGGTGAGTCCATTGGTGGAAGAGTGACTCAGCAAGTAGTGTCCTCACTACACAATAGGGTGGTTAGTTTAGCAAAGACTTCAACCTTTCAAGCAGTGTCTCTGCTGTGAAATCAGACAATCCAGAGTTTATAAGGACTGAGGAAAGACGGCATGGAGACTACCATACCTATATGTAGCTTCTAGAAAAACGAAATCGACTAGTTTAAATCCATGGACTTTTAAACATTTTCATCTGCTTCCTTAATGAATGGATCTCTGTGTTTAAAAGAAAGCTCATGCAGAAACCTAGAATACAAAAAAAATTAACAACTTGAGTAGTTCTGGAGCAAAAAAGAGGGACATGGACCTAAAAACTAAACACTCCACAGGCTTCTGTGCACCTCATGTAGCCCCCAAAGTCACTGATCATTTATCAGACCCCAAAGAGACCTTCCAAGAGCTCTGCTAGAGAAATCACTAGAGCAGAAAATCTCCCTAGGTCCTTCCCACTTCAACCTTACTATCATTCTTTAGTGTAAACAAGAATATATCCACTCAGAGGACTATTCCACCACCATCAAAATGTACACATAAACAAAAATTGTTTAGAGTAAGCTTTTAAAAAGACATAGGATAGGCACATCATTTATAATTTGGTGAAAAAATCATTTTCATGTGTACAAAAAATCAGAAGAGAATAAAAAAGTGTTCTGTGAAAATAACTAGTTTAACAAAAATCTTTTGTGCTGTATCAAATAAACTGTAAACAAAAATGTGCTGTTTTAAAAAAAACATATTTGAGACACAGAAAATCTATAATTGTACAATTTTTGATGGAGAATGGAACTGGGATCAGGATGCTTCTAAAGAGTCGCATGTGTCCTGAGGAAAACTGGGCAGTTATATTGACAGAGACTTGGACAGAGCTGCACTTAAGCATCTCAAGGAAGTGCCAAGTGTTAATAAATCTTCAAAAACCATGAATATCATGCCATTCCATTGCACAAAAGATGAATGTTCCCCATTAACCAGGGAGACATGTCCATACTATTACCTGGCATTGGGGACACTTCACAATTCAAATCTGGTCTGTGCTCCAAGTTTTATTTTTCACTGCCCCTCAACATAAACTCTTTTTTTTTTTAACACAGTGATACTCAGACTGGGGGCAGGGAGGGAAAATATTTTGCCTCTCAGACAACATTTAGCAATGACTAGATACATTATTGGATTGTCACAACTGGAAGAGAAAAGCAGGCACTTAGGTAGCCTGGGTAAAAACCTTATAATGAATGTACCCATGGACCTGGGTAAACACCTTATAATGAATGTACCCATGGACCTGGGTAAACACCTTATAATGAATGCACAGGGCAAGTATATACCCCAAAAGGTCAAATGTGTAAAGGCTGAGAAACCCCAGCCTAGCAGACATTCTGGCTGCTCTCCAACATACCATGATCACTCCTGGTTCCAATTATTCTCCCTTCCCAGGGAAACCTTCCTCTTTTTCTTACTTGATGACTCAACTCATGCTAGAATTTTTCAATCCCATCCCCTCCATGAAGCCTTTGCTGGGCCCTCCAGGCTAAATTGAACCCTTCATCCCTTGAGCAATCATAACAGCTCCTCGGATACTGCCTTGGTGCTCCCCCATGTGGCCTTGGTTCTTGGGCAATCTGCAAGCATTGGTCTCAACATTTGTATCACAACTACTTTTAAGCTTATAAGATCTGATACAACTCAAGCTTCGGTTTATGATCTTTTGGACTTTATGACTTTATTAACATCAAGCCAAAAATAATTTCCTCTAAAAACTGTAGTTTTAAAAGCATAATAATAAGCTATATGCCGATCACTGGAAAAACGGGTCAGAAATACAAACTCTATTCAGCAGTAAGTTTTGAACCAGTTTGAACATGGGGAAAAAATATGTATCTGGAAGTACCCTAACTTACTTTTAGCTTCAAGGAGATGCTAAGTACAATTTGTCACCAAATTAATGAGGTGACAGTTTCTTCCAATTATCCTCTAATATTTTCAGTTGTTTTATTATTAATTTTATAGCTCATACTTATGGAGCATTTGTGCGCCAAGCTGAGAAGACTGACATTCAGGCAAAAGGCAACAGCAGGATGTGCCAGCTGGTGTCCTTTCTGTCTGGTGGGGCACTGGTAACAGAGGTTAAGTGCAACTAGCCAAAGACACGCAGCTACTGAAGGTAATCTTCTCCTCCCATCTCGAGCCCAAATATCCACACAGGTGAATCTCTTCCCACACACACTCTGAGTCACTTAGAGTCTTAGCAATACATTTACTGTGTGAAGAAACTTAGGGTATCAATTACACCTGAACAGGAGCAAATTACAGATATGCCTCATGGTTACCTAGTTTGGTCATGCCAATCAGAATAAACATGCTATGTGCAAAATATCTTTACTTATAATAGAACGTAGATGAATATTCTGAAGAATAGCATTAACTAAAAATGTGTCGGGCCAGTATGAAGAAACCTAAACAACTTTATTGAAGAACACACAGAAATGGAATAAAAGAGACAAACTGGGTGATCAAAAATGAGGCCTGGATATTGGAAATAGCTTCAATTCTCTCCAAAGGCTTCACTGAAATTCTAATCTATATTCTAATCAATTGCTTTATTAAGGGAATCTGGAACATGACAAGGTGATTCCAAATTCATTTGGATGAATAAATGAGTAAGATAAGTTGTGAATATTTTGAAAAGGAAAAAGGGCTCTATTTAGTTTTGTTTTGTTATGTTTTGTAGGAGAGTTCTGCCAAGCTAGACACTACATTCATTATGAGCAATAATTAAATTCAGTGTGGTCTGGCCACAGGGCACAGAGGACTGACCAACCCAGTAGAATAAAAGATGACAAATGCCACCAACCTCAAGAGTTGCTATGACTAGTTTCCACTGCAGGGAAAACATTGAGTAAACAGTCCAATTAAATGGGAAGGCATTCATCATACTTCATTTTGCTTAACAAAATAGAAATTTTATAAATCTTAAAAGTATCCCTCAATATGGAAAAACTATTTAATCATTAAAATGATTGAATTATTATACAGGCACAGAATGAAATAGATAACTATTCATATCAGTTATCTAAAGCATGCCTTATGTATTATCCAATGTATATAATATATAATATACATTTAATGAAGCAGTATTACAAAGGGAAACACTTTAGTTAATATTTATATGACCATAGTTTAACTTCACTATCTAAAAATAAAGTAATAAAAACATTATATTTGAAAAAAATTGAGGTTTGACAACATGATTTTTTTCAATTTAAGAAAGTATTAAACTCATAATGTAATTAAAAACCAAAGAATAAACTTGGGATAATACTGAAACAAACTGATAGACTGTAAAACAGGAACAAAACCAGATGGTCACATAAAACAAATACAATGGCTAATAAATATATGAAAACATGTCTAAATTCATGGTATAATAAGACATGCAAATTAAAACAAAGAAAACCCCATCTTTGCATATTAAATTAGATGTCTTTCTTAAATTAAATCTGTATATAAGGTATTTTATATGGCATTTTAGAAGGGAAACAGGTATGAAATTCTGGAGAACAATTTGGCATGACAACATTTATATTTTTTTTGATCCTTAAAAATTATCATAATCCGATTTTGGACAAATAATGAAAGTTCTCAAAATGACATTACAATGCCTTCTTTAGTAGTAAAACTTTAGAAGCAAAATCAATGTCAAATAACAAAAGATGATTAAGTTATGATATTGTCATCAGAATACATGTGAGTAATATAAATTTTAGATTATGTTTTAGGAAGAATAAAGAATGGTACAGGACAATGCTCAATTTCATTTTTATAAGATGCAAAATTTTTTAAAATGTCATAATCTCAGAGAAATGCAAATCAAAACCAAGATTTCATCTCACTCCAATCAGAATGGCAATTATCAAGACTACAAGCAACGATAAATGTTGGCAAGGATGTGGGGAAAAGATACACTCATACATTGCTGGTAGGAATGCAAAATGGTGCAACCATTATGGAAAGCAGTATGGAGACTCCTCAGAAACTTTGAATGGAAAGACCATTTGACCCAGCTATCCCACTGCTCTGTGGTTAATACTCAAAGGACTTAAATTCAGCATATTACAGTGACGCAGCCACATCAATGTTGATAGCAGCTGAACTCACAATAGCTAAACTATGGAACCGACCTAGGTGTCCTTCAACAGATGAATGGATAAAGAAAATGTGATATATATATATGTAAATAGATATATATACATATATACACATGGAATATATATATATATATATATATATATATATACACAATGGAATATTTCTCAGCTTTAAAGAAGAATGAAATTCTGGCATTGCTGGTAAATGGATGGAGTTGGAGAATATCATGCTGAGTGAAATAAGCCAAACCCCAAAACCAAAGGTCAAATGTTTTCTCTGATATGTGGATACTAATTAACAACAAGTGGGGGTAGCACTAGGGAAGAATAGAGTCATTTTATATTAGGTAGAGAGGAGTAAAGAGAGGGGAATGGCATGGGGGTAGGAAGATTAGTAGAGTGAAACAGACATTATTACCTCATGCACATATATGACTGCATGACTGATGTGATCCTACAATATGTATAATCAGAAAAGTGAGAAATTATACTCCATTCATGTATGATTTATCAAAACTCATAAATGCATTCTACTGTCATGTATAACTAATTAGAACAAATAAAAAAATTAATTTAAAAAATTTCAAAATGCTTAAAATTATATTATATTATTATAGGGAAATTTAGAAATTTACTTGACATTTCCCCAAGAGGTATTTTTGGAACAGTAAAATTATAGAGGATCATTTTGTTGTTATTTTTCTGCCTTTCCTTGAATGTCATCAACAAACTGTATCATGTCTACAACCAAGTTTAAAATGGCTAAAGTGCATTTGGTCTTTTAACAATTATTTCCGTAGTTCTGGGAGTTTCTCTTTTCCTAGATGATTTTGCCTTTTGTCATTTGTGCTCCAGGATTTTTCATTTTTTAAAAATTTGTTGTTTTTAGATATACATGACAGTGGAGTATGTTTTGACAATTTGTACGTAGGGAATTGTACATATATGGAGTATAACCCATTCCAATTAGGATCCCATTCTTGTGGGTGTACATATTGTGGAGTTACACTGGTCATGTATTCATATACAAACATTGGAAAGTGATGTCTGATTCATTCTATTGTCTTTCCTATTCCCATTCTCCCTCCCATTCATTTCCCTTTGCCTAATCCAATGAATTTCTCATCTTCTCCCCCTCCCCCTTATTGCATGTTAGCATTTGCAAATTTGTTTTTTTGGAATTGGCTTATTGCACTTAGCATTATAGTCTCCAGTTTCATTCACTTTGCAGCAAATCCCATAATTTCATCCTTCTTTATGGCTGAGTAATATTCCATTGTGTACATATACCACATTTCTTTATTCATCTGTTGAAGGACACCTAGGTTGGTTCCATAGCTTCTCTATTGTGAATGGAGTTGCTAAAACCATTGATAAGGCTTTGTCATTGTAGTATGCTGATTTTGATTCCTTTGGATATAAACCAAGGACTGAGATAACTAGGTCAAATCATGGTTTCATTCCAAGTTTTCCATTGTGGTTGTACTAAATTTCAGTCCCTCCAGCAGTGTTAGAGTGAACCTTTTTCCCTACATCCTTGCCAACATTTTTTGTAACTTGTATTTTTGGTAATTATCATTATAACTGGAGTGACATGGAATCTCAGTGTAGTTTTAATTTGCATTTCTTTAATTGCTAGAGATTTTGAACATTTTTGCATATAGTTTTTGATCATTTATATTTCTTCTTCTGTGATATGCCCATTTAGTTTGTTTGCTCAATTCATTAGATTATTTGTTTTTTTGGTGTTAAGTTTTTGAGTTCTTTGCATATCCTGGATATTAATGCTCTGTAAGGTGCAGGTGGCAAAGACTTTTCTCCCATTCTGTAGGCACTCTGTTCACGTTCTTGATTGTTTCCTTTGCTGTGAAGAAGCTTTTAGTTTGATAGGATCCCACTTATTGATTCTTGATTATACTTCTTGCACTTACGAGTCTTGCACATAAGGCGGTTCCTGAGCTGACATGATGGAGAGTTGGGCCTACTCTTTCTTCTAGTAGGCAAGGATCTCTGAGCTAATATATAGGTCCTTGATCCACTATGAGTTGAGGTTTGTACAGAGTGAGAGACAGGGGTCTAATTTCATTTTGTTAAACACGGATTTCCAGTTTTCTCAGCACTATTTGTTGAAAAGGCTATCTTTTCTCTAATGTGTGTTTATGGTGTCTTTGTCTAGTGAGATAACTGTATTTATGTGGGTATGTCTTTGTGTATTCTATCCTAGTCCATTGGTCTTCAAGTCTGTTTTGTGCCAATTCTATGCCATTTTTTTGTTGTTGTTGTTTACTATAGTTCTGTAGTATGATTTAGGGTCTGGTATTGTGATGCCCGCTGCATCACTGTTCTAAGGATCGTTTGGCCTATTCTGGGTCTCTTATTTTTCCAAATAAATTTCATGATTGCTTTTTCTATTTCTATGAAGAATGTCATTGCAATTTTAATATAAATTGCATTGTTATGGTTTGGAAGTGAGGTATCCTCCAAAAGCTTACCTGTGATCGATCAGCTGAAAGAGAAATCAGGAAAACTATCCCATTCACAATAACCTCAAAACCTTCACAAGAATGTTCAGAGGAGAAATGATTGGGTTATGAGAGACTTAACCTAATCAGTGAATTAATCCCTGATGGGCTTAACTGAGTGGTAACTGGAGGCAGGTAGAGTGTGGCTGGAGGGAGTGGTTCGTTGGGGGCATGGCTATTGGGTATGTATTTTTATCTGGAGAGTGGAGTGTCTCTCTCTCTCTCTCTCTCTCTCTCTCTCTCTCTCTCTCTCTCTCTCTCTCTCTCTCTCTCTCTCTCCTGCCAGATAATGCAAGCTGCTTCCCTCTGCCACACTCTTCTGCCATGATGTTCTGCCTCACCTCAAGCCCCAAGGAATGGAGCCAACCTTCTATGGACTAAGACCTCTGAAACCATGAGCCCTCAAATAAACCCTTCCTCCTCTACAATTGTGCTGGTCAGGTCATTTAGTCACTGCAGCAAAAAAGCTGACTAAAACATATATTAAATCTGTAGCCTGCTTTTGGTAGTATGGCCATTTGACAGTATTAATTCAGCCTATCCAAGAACATGGGAGATCTTTCCATCTTCTCAGTTCTTCTTCAATTGCTTTCTTTAGTGTTCTCTAGTTTTTATTGTAGAGGTCTTTTGTTCAATTGATTCCCAGTTTTTTTGAGGTCATTGTGAATGGGATAGTTTTCCTGATTTCTCTTTCAGCTGATCAATCATTGGTGTATAGGAACCCAGTTGATTTATGGATATTAATTTTATAGGTTGATACTTGACTGAATTATTTTATGAGTTCTAGAAGTTTTCTGGTGGAATTTTTCAGGTCTTCTAAATATAGAATCATGTCTTCAGCAAATAGGGATTGTTTGAACTCTTCTTCTCCTATTTGTATGCCTTTAATTTCTTTCTTTTGTCTGATTGCTCTGGCTAGGGTTTTAAAGACTATGTTGAATAGAAGTGTGAAAGAGGGCATCCCCATCTTGTTCCAGTTTTTAGAGGGGATGCTTCCAATTTTCCTCCCTTTAGAATGATGTTGGCCTTAGTTTAACATATATAGCTTTTACAATATTAAAGTATGTTCCTACAATCCCCAGTTTTTCTAGTGTTTTGAGTACAAATAAATACTGAATTTCTAAAATGTTTTTTCTGCACCTATTGATATAATCATGTGGTTCTTGTCTTTAAGTCTATTAATGTGATGAATCACGCTTATTGATTTCTGTATGTTGAAGCAAACTTGCATCCCTGGAATGAACCCCACTTGATCATAGTGCACTATCTTTTTAATGTGTCTTTGTATGTGATTTGGAAGTATTTTATTAAGAATATTTGCATCTGTGTTCATCAGGGATATTGGTCTGACATATTCTTTCCTTGATGTGTCTTTGTCTGACTTTGGTATCAGAATGATACTAGCTTCATAGAAAAGTTTGGAAGGGTTCCCTCCTTTCTTATGTCATGGAATAATTTGAAGAGTATTGGTGTAAGTTCTTCTTTGAAGGTCTGGTAGAACTCAGCTAAAAATCCATCTGGTTTGTTGTTGAATGTTTCATTCAACAATTTGCATTCCTTCCCAAGTTCCTTCCTATTTTACATCCTGTGCTGGACTGAATTGTGTCTCTCCAAAATAATGTTGGGTAATAATAACCACCCTCCAACATGATAGTATATGCAGATGGGGCTTCTGAGAGGTAGTTAGGTTTTAATGAGGGTAGGATCCTCAAGATGGGATCAGTGCCCTAACAGAAGGGACATCAGAAAGCTTGTACTCTCTCTTATGCCATCCTCATCAGAAATCAACCATGCTGGATACCTGATAGACTTCCAGCCTCCAGAACTGTGAGAAAGTAAGTTTCCACTGTTTAAGCCAAATAGTCTATGGTGTTTTATAAGAGCAGTCGGAACAGACTACAGCATAGCCCTAAACCATGCAGGAGCAGAACACTCTCAGATTTCCTTAGTAGGAAGAAGTGTGATCCCTCTTACCTGTACCCTGTTCTCCAACCTGCATTTTAAACAGTCTCCAAGTCTTCACTTTGTTACTTGCTCCTCGGGCTGCTTGGCTTAACATCTTCCTTTTCTTTCCTCTCTAAAACTACATAGTCCCTATTCATGAGACTGCAGAACAACCCATTGCTAGCAACATGTTCAGCCCTCCTCACTTTTTTGTGTAACATGCAAGCATTAAATAAGCAATCTGATTTCCAGGAAGCCTTCAGTGGTCAAAGGTACTCTACTCTATACAGGGGCTTTCTTGACCTCTGTCCTCATAGGACAGTAACAGGCTCAAATACCCCCACTGTAAGAATAATCGAATTTTCTTCCCTAGGAAAGTTTATTATCAGTGGAATCCCAGTGTCTCTGAGCAGAAAGAGTATTTCTCCTGTCCTCTGCATAATCGTATGATGTTCTGCCTCACCTCAAGCCCCAAGGAATGGAGCCAACCTTCTATGGACTAAGACCTCTGAAACCATGAGCCCTCAAATAAACCCTTCCTCCTCTACAATTGTGCTGGTCAGGTCATTTAGTCACTGCAGCAAAAAAGCTGACTAAAACATATATTAAATCTGTAGCCTGCTTTTGGTAGTATGGCCATTTGACAGTATTAATTCGGCCTATCCAAGAACATGGGAGATCTTTCCATCTTCTCAGTTCTTCTTCAATTTCTTTCTTTAGTGTTCTCTAGTTTTTATTGTAGAATCCCAGTGTCTCTGAGCAGAAAGAGTATTTCTCCTGTCCTCTGCGTAATCGTATGAGTGTAATAAGGATTTGGAAGTCAGGCATCTCTAACTCTGGATATGCTGGTCACAAAGACAGAGAAAGAGAAGGAAATGGTACTTCCATTTGCATATTAGTTTTGGCTACACTGGATTAGGTGAGTGGATGTGACTGTCTTTGAGTTCCATATTTAACCTTATCACTCTTTCCAAGGAAGGGTGAAATGTGAACTCAGATGCACTAATCATGGTCTTACAAATCGAGCACATCTTGATTTCATCCTAAGAGTTGAGCATGCTCTCTTGCTTGGTGCACTGGTTGACCACCTTGTGCATCTTCTGAACACAACATTTTGCCAGGTTCTTCCACAGCCAAGATTCACCAGCCATACAGCTTGGGTGGCCCCCATCAGCAGAGTAAAATCCAGTTTCTGTTTGCAGGCTGAGCTTTCACTTCTCCCCTCCTGACCTTGCATGTATTATTTTGAATGTAATGTATTTTTAAATTGCTGCACCATTTTAAATATGTAAGGAGAGCTGAATTAAATATTATTTGTGGCATAGCCTGGTTTGCAAAGGGCCTCTAAATCTGATCCCTCATATCAGGTCGATGCCTAAATCCCATTACTTGAGATTGCAAATGACTATGTTTGCAAAATTGTGGATGCACATTTGGAGACAGCATCAAAAATTCAGCGCATAATGTTAACTTTGTTTGAAAAGAACTTGATTTTTCCAGGAAGTAATCTCAAGTCATTCTGCCTGTTCCTTAACTCTGTCTCTGTTGTAGATAATGCATTAATAGTCAAAGGATGAGTCGGCAATTGGTTCTTCAGGAATTGTAATCTAGAGTCAAAGTGAGTTCCTGACTGAATCTAAAGAACCATTTTTGTTTTTGTTTTTGTTTTTGTTTTTGGTTTTGTTTTTAAGGAAAACACAGGAATAATTCCAGAATAATTGAGTTCCATGGAGTTCACATTCAGGTAAGAGGTGCAAGAGAATTCACTCCAGCCATATTATCTCAAGGTAATCACTACCTATTTTCTCTTCGGCCTTACACCTTCCACAGCCACAGATGTTACTGGCCAAGATGGGTGACAAGGACAGAAATATGTGAGATTCTTATGCCTTACGTGAAATTTGTACTTCTCTGAAAAGATATGTGTATACACAATCTACAATATTCTCAGAAAATGCAGTCCTAACCCAATGCTATCAATATGTAAAATAAAATAACACAGAACAGGGCAAAACAACCTCACTCAGGCTAAAGATAGGGCTCTCAGGTCTGTTAATCAACCAGCAAATCCCACAGAGTCTGAGGTTCAGGTGGCCAGAAATACCAGGGTATGGTGATATTTCTCTACAACAAGGGTAGACCCAAAAAGAGGTGAACTACGAACTGTGTTGATGGCAAAGAGGAGAAAGCGGAGGAAGTGGTTCCCACACAGAAGTAGTCGTGTATAGATGGGAGGTTGTGGAGGAGAGAAGTAGAGCCTTAAATTCTAAAACACATGGTCAAAAATAAAGATCTGAAGGAAGTGTATTGGTTTTCTATTTCTGTGTAACAAGTAACCACAAAACTTAGGAGCTAGAATCAATAAATAATCACCTCTCTGTCTCTGGGGGTAAGGATCTGGGACCACACAAAGGGTGCCTCTGCCACCAAAGCCTCTCTCATAAGGCTTTTCTCAAAGTGTCGCTCAGGACTGCAGCCACATACAAAGGCTTGACGGGGGAAGGCTCTGTTTCCAGACCCAGTTCACTCACATGATTGATGGTAGAAGTCAGTTCCTCACTGAAGCTCAGCTGCTGGACGGAGGTCCCTGTTCCTCATTAACTTTTGATTGGAGAGATCCCTCAGCTCCCTGGCATAGGGCCCTCTCCATAGCATAGCTCCTGACATGACTGCCTGCTCTGAGCAAGTCAGCAAGATGGTACACCCATGACGAAAATCACTGTCTTCTTGTAACTGAACCTCCAAAGTGAAATCTCATCACCTCCTTCACATTCTCTTCACTAGAAGCAAGCCACTAAATCCAGGCTGCTCTTGAGGGTGGGGTGGACTAGAGAATGTCATCAATTTCAGAAGGCAGAGATCATTGGAGGCACCTTGAGGCTTTTGACCATAAGAAGGGACAATATATTAACTATAAAAAGGCTGGTACTATCATATGCTGTAGATTGGAATATATACAAGAACACATGATTTCAGTAATGTTTTAAATGACAGGTTTTAAGATATTTGAAATGTACATCTTTTGATGCAACAATTTCTCTTCTAGTCATGATTAAACTAAAAATATTAAACCCTGTTACCAATTTCTCCTACCCCATATTTCAAGGAAAATGCACTTAAGGGATATTACATTGATTTTTGGGGGATGGATGAGTGTGATAGATGGGGAGTAAAGGAGAGATGGAAGATCATTCTATATTTAAAGTGCTATGGTACCTGAGGCGAAGGGTATAGGTATAATGGGAACCCTGGAAGGGAATGGACAGTGGACAATAAAACCCTGTGACAGAATTGTTTTAGAATCCATGAAAAGAGAAGGTGAGATGGTAACTCTCATGACATTAAGGACAGAGAAGAGACAGATATGGATGGAGGAGTATCAGGAAAAGTCATGAGTTGTGTGATAGCATGCTGTTTTTGCAACCCCCTGAAGAAAATATTCAATAAGAACTACATTGCTCTGAAACGCTCTCAGTGTTGAATTTAGACCATACCAATGGAATCTGACACTCCACTGATGCTAGGAAAAACACAATCAAGTTTTTATTTGAGCTACCTAGGACACTGGCCCACAAAAACAATCCTAGATAAGAAAGAACTATGCATAAAAATATCAACGAAACCATTACTTATGATAATGAAAACTGAAAATTTTCACTGTCCAATAAAAATAAGCCAGGGTAATAAAGGATGTATCTTTGCATCATGAAATGTTGCACGGATAATTAAAAGTGATGATTATAAAGATTTTATAATGACATAAAACCACTGTAATAGAAGATTAAGAGGGGAAAGGCAGATTGCACGAATTCACACATAATAGTAGTATGCACAGAAAAAGACTTGGAAAATAAAAACAAGGTAAGATAAGACTTCTGCTCTGTCCTTTTATTCCAGGTCACCCCTTGTTCCTTTAAAGTACTTTGTCCAGGACCTCCTGTCTACACATACCAAGTTGGACACACTTTACCTTTCCATTCTTACCACTGACTCTGTGGCCTTTCTGAAGGAGCAGATGAGAACCTGTTGGTACAACCACCATTAGAAATCTACAAAGTGCAGGCTGGACTTCAGAAAAGTACAATAGAGACCGAGACACCATTCTGAATGTCATTACACATCAGCCAGTCTGCAGTCAGCAACCCAGACTCAAAGCAGATCAAAGAGCAGTCTTCAAGAAACCCTTGTCCTATATCTTCTAACATGTCTGATCTAGAACTTCTACACCCATTGACATTTTAGAGGGTTTCTAACTCTCAAGTCTATCCATGTTGCAATCCGAATACCCCAGAAATTAGGTAAGAGGGAGAAAAATGGAAGTTCTTGATGGCTAGGGGATATTACTTTATCAAAACACTTTCTTGAAGTAATAATAAAAGGGATCCCCTCCCCTTCTAATGGAGAGAATAATTAAGGAAAGGGGACAGGAATAAAGAGGGGAACACCGGAGATATTCTTTCCCCATTTCATGATTCTATACTAGTGAATGCCATTAGAAATCAGAGGCCCTGGGAAGAAATTCCACTTTACAGGGAATTTAAGAAGATCTGTCCCTTCTCAGATCTTATTGAAAAGGATTCTCAAAGAGGGCAAACACCTGGGAAGAGTGCAGCTCCCTAGGGGCAAAGCCATGAGCCACAAGTATTCAGATTGGATGTGCAGAGAAAACAACTTTCCACTTGCAAGTGTGCCTGCCTGGTAAATGTCTTCCAAGACAAGGGTGGAAATATTCATTTGCAGTTCAGTAGGATTATAAAGAGAGGGGGAAAAGACAGAACACCCCTCCCCATGACTACCACTTTTCCAAGCAGAGTATAGGAAGAGTGAAGGGGAAATGTTAGGATATTTAATCCACTCATGTGCTCTTGCTACAAATTCTTATTTCTGAAGCAGTTGGGGAAATGAATGCAAGTACCTGCTGACCCAGGTATCAGGTGAGTGGAAGGGTCACACATAAACAAGGAGCTTTCAGGTCAGCTGTCCCTCTTTCTGAGACATAAGATTGATGATTGAGTCATTTCAGGGTGAAAGATTCCTAGGTGACCTCTGGATGGGGTTAGAAGAGTTGGAATTAAAAAAAAAATCTTTTCACTAGATGAAGTTTTTATTACTGATACTAATGTATTCCATACCCAACACCCTGCCTACCCCACAAGCACTCTGGGGCACTAACAAAAAATGACAAATTAATAATAATGATGATAACACCTCACAATTCCCAAAGTATTTCCACAAACATTCCAGCAATTACCACCACAGACAAGAGATTAGATAGGACACATGGATGTGGTCACTTCCTCCTCCTGCACACTCAGTAAAAATCACTTTTGGAGCACCGTGTTCTTCCCCATGAATCCCCTGTCTAAGTTGCTGCATAGACTGTGAGGTACAGAAGAAACCCGATATTCATGAAGGACCCATCCCTTAGATATTAGCAAATGCCCACAATCATAAATAGCAATGCATGGACAGTATGTCTTCTGAGTCATGTTTCTACTTTGTCCACAATACCACAAGTTAAAAGTCGTCTCTCCCTTAACTCCCATTTCAATGTTTGCTGTCCACTCAACTACATTCCCCCAGCAACCTCAACACCACCCCTTATTTTGCACCATGACTCTGAAAGAGTAGTTTGGAAACTTTTTGTGGTTTTGTTTTTACCACTTGATAAGAATTATAACTTAATGAACAGTAAGGAAGGATAATGTTAGGGCGAGGTGTGAATTCTTGACAATAAATTAGACCCATTCAGAAGTTATCAGTGTCCATAGTCACACGGTCCAACCAGGCATGGGATCACATCCATGCCCTAGCAAAAGAATCATTTATGAGATATGTTTTTAAGGATTGCTAATCAACATCATACTTAGAGTACTTCTAGTTCTTAAGTACAGAGTACTTAAAGACTTATAATTTATGGATCGTAAGACTGAAGTAGAGAAGTGCAATTGCCAAGTGTTTACTTGATCACATCTGGTCCTTTCAAAAACCTTACATAACGGAGGGAAAAGCATTGTTCCCATTACATGAATGAGGGAAACACAGGTTATATAAGTTTCACTGAAGTCAAACTTTGCTCTACCCGCAGAGAGATACACATTTTGTCTTTTTTTAAGGAGATAGGAAACACAAGTGCATACTATGTCTCTTCTGTATAAATGGTTTAGAACTTTAGACAACCTTGGATTCTGTCTTTGGAAAAAACCAGATTGCATAAAATAAGCTAAAAGAATAATCTCGGCAATTATACATCAGAAACAGAGAAGTGATAATTACAAAACAGGATGTTCAGCTACCCCTTAGCTAGCCGGCACAGGCACTAACTTTTATATTTCCCCATGGGGCATATATGAAAGAATCACAGAGTGGAGGAAAGATGAAATACAATTATCAGGACCCAGGGATTTATTCTTCCTTCTACACAAAGGAAGTGGGTTGTGGGGGGGAAGCAGCTGGAGCATTCTCATCTTGTTCTTTGCAAAAGATAGGAAAATGCAGCCCTTCATCCACTTAATTTAATTTCCTTCAGAAATGATGACAAGGCTCATGCAGTCTACTGTGCTTTCCTTCTCCATCAGCTTGACTCCCTAGTTGGCTGACTGCCTCCTCATCAGAAGAGTTTGTTCCAGAAACAGCAGAAGGCTTTCTCCTCTATTTGGAGGGACTTTTGAGCACACTGAGAATGGCACAGTGAGAAATTGGTCCACCTAAGCTGAGCAAAGACTATAGTTAGTTATCTGGAATACGAGAGAAACAAATATATTTCCTTTTTCTGCCTTAGTCTATTGAAAAATCTGGAGTTCCAAACACAGATCTAATAATAGCTATAATAAGAGTTATAGATGAGATAAGAGTTGGTCTACAGGGACAAAAATACTGGGGCTAGACCAGGTGTTGAGTGGAGAGCAACACTCCCAGTTCCTCCTTCCTTTCCAGTCACTCTGCACTGTGTACCACAAAACAGTTGATTTTTGCAGTATGCAAAGGCAATCATCATTTATAATCATGGACAGAGTTCTGTGGAGGCAGAGGGGACCAGGTGCAACCATTGCTTCCAAAGACTTGGGAGCAAATGTATATATGTAGAAGATACTTGTCACCATTTTCCCCTAACACACACACATAACAGTCCTATGTTGTATGAGGCATGAATAACTGTCACATGATATTTTTAAAGGGAATTGAAATAAACTGAAAAACTGTATGAAAAAATGCAGCATTAGGTGTTACTTTCCGATACTTTAAATTTTAGTTTGGGTTCTTAATTAAGCAAACAATAAGTGTAGTAGCTACTTTGGTCTGTGATTCTCCTATTCCTTTCTCTGTTCCTTTTTTTCTATCACCTCTGCTGAAATGAAAGCAAGATACAGGTGAGAAGTATGTTCACAGGAGGGCAAGGAAGTGCACGAGGCAAATTTATGGTGAACTCATTACAGCCAAGGTACAAACAGTAGGCACCTATGAATTAGTGCACCATTTTATGAAAACACTTTCTGATTAGGAGGAAGGGCTAATTTTCCACTTGAAATAAGGATGGACTCTTATAAAAATGTGCTTTCAAACTCTACACCACAGAGGCAGTTCTGAGGGATCGTCAGGTGCAACATGAGGGCAGGCTTGTATGCAGTGAATTCGGGAATCAGCGATGCCAGGTCTGGCGGGCTTCTTCCCTCTGCTCCTCCAGTGTCCTCCATGTCCTAATATGAATTGTGAGTCTCCAGGAATGTAGACTTGGAGAATCATGACCTCAATTTATTTGACCACAAGAACTCCAATGAAAGGAGAAGACTCAAACTTTCACATGGACAAGAATCATCAAGGGATCATATTCAATGCCAATTTCAGTTCCACAAATCTCAACAGAGCCTGTGATTCTACACTTCCAACTGGTTCCCAGGTGACACTGTTGCTGCTGATTCATGAACTCCTCTTTGAGTAACAAAGCACCAGAACACACGTGTGGGGAAGGGGCTTACCAATAAAACCTGTTGGGTGTGATGCGTTCATGCATGAGCTGCCACCGTCTTCCAAAGTCCATGGAGCTGTAGAGCTGCAAAACAATCAAGGAGAAGGTAAGTCTTGAGCATCATGACTTGAACATGAACACAGACATCCTCTCCGAACCACCCTAACACCGAAGTGCTAACACACCCAAGCAGGCATCCACTGCACCCAACTAAAAACCCATAATACGACCAACTAAAAACAGTCATGCTTGGCTGTCTTGGCAAAGCAGAGGCCAGATCAACTAGTGTTTCTGAGATGAGTATAAATCCACTTCCAATGGCCAGCACTGCCTGTTTTTGGGATAATTCCCTTAGTAAAATTATGTCTTCTTTTTCCTTTGAACTCCATGTAGTCTCTAGTTACACTTAAAACAATCCAGCTATGTTTACTTAAAAGCGATTTACTGAATAACTCCTACACATGAGATACTCTGAGGGACATGAAGATAAAGAAAGGTCAGATTCTATACTCCTAGGAAAAGCAGAACATATGTATAAAAATGTTCATTAGCTAATATCTGAGCCAATATGAGATGCAAAATGTTGTGCTCTTTCACTGTTTTCTCTTCCTGCTTTGATAGGGATGCTACAAAATGGAATGCCTCCATGCCACCAGAGATTCAGGCTCCTTCACACTCCCACAGCTTTGCAAGACAGAAAGGAAGGCCACCTTACGTTTTCATAAAGTTTACCCACCCATGCAGGCCAGCACTAATATGGCCTGCTTCACAAAAAGTGTTTTCTAACCACTTAAGCCCACTCATCTCTCTTCTTTCTCACCTTTTGTTTCTACTGAGCACTCAACATGAGGTGATATATGGGTATGTATGTCTTTCAGATTTGTCTGTTACTTAGTTGTGTCTATATTCCTTGAATACATATAAAGAGTTCATTTAATACTTGTTGCATAAATCAGCAATTAAAACAAATAGGTCATAATGGAGAGCAACTCATGGGATGAGAAAAAATTCCAGGTGATCCCTAGGACTTTGGGAACATAACAGATAACCTTCTGGATGACTGATGGAGTCTGATTCCATGTTCACTTATTTTAAGGAGGTAGACTCTCACCCTAGGACAAGAACTTGTGAGACTAATAAGGGTTTTCTTTCATTTATATAAGTGAACTGAAGTATAATATCTGAATCTGACTACAATGGAATAATAGTAATAATAATAATAGAAATAATAATTCTGACTTGTTGCTCATTCACGTATATACATTTGAGTCTTACAATAATTCAGAAAGGAAAGCAGGGTGGCCATTACTAACTTAGACACCTGCTCTTAAGCACCGTCTAATCTTCCTAGGCAGAGTTGATCAGTCCATTTGTGGGGCCACCACTATATTTACTGTCCACCTCAAGCTATTCCTGGTTGCCACACCTCTCATCCTGCTAAGCTATGAGTCATGGAGGGGCAGGGATCATCCCTAATTCACTTTTGTGTATAAGTGGTTGGCACATAACAGGTGAGCACACCAACTTCCTATTTCATGAAACTCAATTTTGGAGGAGTTAAGTTTTGACCAAAGGAACTAGGATTTAAGTTTTCTGATGCTTGGTTCAAGTCTCCATCTATGGAATGGGTGCTAGCATATCACGATAATTCTACCATGTATATGTTTCTTTTCTACAAATTTTTATAGGTTATGAAATAAATGAAACCAGAAATAAATGGTGCTCAAGTTTATAGAAAGAGGGCCAGATAAATTATAGTCCTGAAATAACATTCCCAGTAGCTCTCACTTTTATAAATAAAACTAATTTCTATGTGTATTCAACTCTGTACATGAGGAAAGCAGGCAAAACTAATCCCCATTTGCTTCTAAGTCCCTTTATTTCCCAACTTAGTAAATAAAGCAATAATGTCTTTAAACCCACTAAGTTACATACCACACATGACCACTTTTAATTATTTCTAATTGAAAAATAATAACTGTATACTATATATTTATGAAGTATAAGGTGATGTTTTTACATATGCTTACCTTGTTGAATGATTAGATCATGTTTGTTAATAAATCCATCATTTCACATACTTATCATTTTGTGTGTGCTGAAATATTTATCTACTCTTTAAGAAATTTTGAAATATACAATGAATTTATTATAGTTAACCATTCTGTGAAATAGATCACAGGGTTTATTCTTCCTGTATACCTAAAATATTGTACTGTATGATTAACATCTCCCCTTTCCCCATTCTTCCAACCCCAAACAATAGTAATCATCTACTCTTAACTTCTATGAGGTTCACTTTTTCTAGATTTCATATATAAGTGAGTCATATTTGCTTTGTCTTTCTGTGCTTCATATCCAGTTCTTTAGAAAGAGACAAGTGTAACCTTTCCCTGACCTTCAGATATATATACAGGTAAGCCACATCAACGGGAGGCAACATGGTAAAGGCTGAAATTCTGAAAGTTATCAACTGGAAAGACTGACAGGAATAAAAATAGAACAATGAGGTTTCTTGAGAAATGTCTTGGGCACGGCCCTTTAGAGATAGGTGGTGCGGATAGGAGAGAAGGTGTATGGAGAGTTACTGGGTAGAAAACACAGTAAGAACAAAGATGCCAATAGGGCCAATATCTTGAGTTTGGTTGATGGGAGACTCCTAGGAGGAAGTAGGGATAGAATGACTATTGCTGGCCAAAAGGAGGAAGAGACTGACCGCCTGCCCATCTCTTTCCATCTATTCACTTATCTATCTATTTGTGAATGTTTCTCTCTGTATATTTACACTGGCGAGGGGGAGGAAAGAGAGACTTTGCAAGGACCCTGTCATCCCACTAGGAAGAATACATTCATACATTTAATTGCAAGGACTGAGTTATTCACACAGAATGGTAAGAAATGGCTCCCTCTCCTTCCCATGGCAGGTGTCTGAGAGACAGATGCTCAGACACAAGGTATACGTTTCCCAATTTGATGTAGTAGAGACTTTGAAAATGTCTATAACCCAAAGATCATTCTGTCAACCCTGATTTCAAATCTAGCAAATGGAGTCCCCCAAATTCCTTCAAAAAAACCCAACATGATTACATCTCCTTCTGCTTCAAACAGGCCCAGACCATGAGGTTCACAAAACACTGTTGTAGTCTCTGTCCTCCAGGAACGCAATCAGTCCTTCCGCCATGAAGAGTACTTCCAGGGTCCACCCCTAGGAGAAGCATGGATCCTCTCATGGTATGCTCTTCCCAACACAGAAAGGATGGTGCTGATCTCCTCATCTAAGCCTGTTCCACCTCCTGCCTCCCTTGTCTTTGGTTTTGCTTTTTCAGCTCTTCAGTTTGACTGATGGGGAAAAAATTAAATTGAATTCTCTGCCTAGAGGCTGATTCAGATGAACAGAAAGAGCAAGCTGCAATTCATTAAGGGCCTTGGGTTAGCTACCTTGTCTCTCAATCTACAGCAAGTTGCTGAGTCTGAAATGTATTTTTATTCTACCACAAGTTAGATTTTGCGGTCTCTTAACTCATATATTTGTTCTTCCCCTTTATTTAAACATTCATTCACTCATTCATGCATTCATTCATTTACCAAAAGTCAAACAACCACCATGCTCTAGGCACTGAACTAAATGCTAGGGTTACAAAAGCTAAAAATGCCAGGTCAGTGGAAGATTCAAATGTATACATTTACCCAATAATGCATTTTGTTCCATGATATTAATATGATTTATGACTGTAATTGAAAAACTGTGGAAAATTAGTGCTTCCTTCTTCTGCTTATCTAGAATGTTTTAAATTATTATGTATATGTATTACTTTTGTAACTAAAATATTAAAATTTGAACATTCAGATGAAAATGAAACACAGTGAACATTCAATAGTAAGATTTAGAAGATTATTTAATAGTATGAAGATGCTCATGATATACTGTTCATTTAAATTACAAACATATCTATTGGCATCAATTTTACTTAGATATCATAAAACTTTCTTACAAAGAAGGAACTACGTCTAAATATTAGCAATTGTTATCTCTGAATCATAAGATTATAAGTAATTTATAAATTTTTAAAAGATTTCCATCATATTCAGATTTTTATAGGGAATATGTATTATAATTTGACAATAACGTAAACTTATATTTCACTGTACTTACATGCTTATTTTAGTAAGTTTCTGATTATAATGTATATGTTACTATATTTTCTCTCAAGCTGCCTCTTAAAAGGTGGAAAAGGGAAGGAACTTAGAAACACAATTGACAAAATTATGCCATGTTCATGCTTGACTGTATCCATTCCATTTTATGTATAATTTTAATGCACTAATTAAAAATTTAAAATATTTAAAGGCCAAGAATTAAAAGTTCAAACTTGTGATGAGGTAACTAGAATCAAACAAAGCAAAATGAGATTTTCCATGGAACAGTATTTCATAGAAACCACCATGTGTGAACACTGGTGAACCCTTCCTGGGACAGGTACTGGGGGGGTGCATGTGCTGTTTAGATAGCCCTTCATAGTTTCAACCCAATATATCTCATGCAACATTAAATTAAAATGTGCCTTCCAAACAATAAGCATCTTTAAAAGTGCCCCTTGTTTATACAAAGCTCTATATATGAGGCCACATTCTGCTTCATATCCCACCTCGTGATGCCCCCTCCCTGCAAAGACATCCCTGAACCTTACCAGAGAACAAACCAGATCGCAGCCCCATATCCTTAACAAGCTCATATGCAGCAGCAACACACACAAGGAGAATTCTAAATGAATCATCAGAACAGCTGGAAAATATGAAAGAACCTGCTCTTTTCCTTATTGATTTGGTTATTAGTTCCCTAATTACATCAGCCTGCCAGGGGAAAAGCCTTTGATAGCTGATGAACTAAAGAGGCAATTTAATCAATGGCATAGTCCACAGAAAGAACAACAGGTTGTACCCGGAAAGTTTAAGTACAAAAAAATAATATAAGGTCATTAGGAGCATCGGGTTCTGCTATGAAGTCAATGTGCATCCTCCCAACAAGCCATACTGAATTCCAAACTCCCTGTATCTTCAAATGTGACCTTATAGAGATAATTGAGAAATAGGGTCTTTGCAAATATAATCAGACTAAGATGAGGTCATTAGGATAGGCCTTATTCCATATGATTGCTGTCTTTATAAGGGGACAGGCAGCCACAGAAGAAAGACAAGGTGAAGACACACAGGAAGAAGGTTGTATGAAGACAGGATTAGAGATTCACCTGCATACCAAGGGATGTGTCAGACTGATGTCAACCCACCGGATGCTAGGGGGAGGCAAGGAAGGAATCCTCCCTGAGTTTCAGAGGAAGCCTGGCTCTCCCAGCATCTTGGTTTTAGCATTCCAGCCTCCAGAACTGTGAGACAATAACTTTCTGTTCATTAGCTGGTATGCGGCACTTTGTTACACCAGCCCCAGGAAACCACAGGCATACCATACCCACCACAGGGAGTAGGCAGCAGGAGCGAGCTGATGATGACAGATCTTGCTGCGTTCCTCTGTTGCTTCCCTGTCTCTACCTAGGTATCGAGTTGTAAGGCCAGAGGTCCCACTCAAATCCTGTATTTCTCTGTCCTATATACCCCACCCCCAAAGATACTGTCTAAGAAACAGAAATGCATAATAATCTTATAGAGATAACAAGACACAGTCAGAAGAGGCAACAGAATATACACTGGGCCGGTATCTTAACATTTTAGGGGATCTTTCAGTGCTCATTCATTTACCAAAAGTTAAGGTCCCTTGAGTCACACTATCTCCCTCTTAGAAAGGAAGGAGTGGGAACACATTTCTATAAAGGCTCTCCCCCGTAGGAAAGCTCAAACTTGGTGGCTAACTGCCCGAGTTTTTCTACAAAATCTATGGGTTCCCAGGTAGCATTCTGCTGAATTATGCACATGATGGTTGTTGCCTTCAAATAAAACCATGCTGGCTGGGGGTGGAGCTCAGGGGTAGAGCGCTTCCCTGGCACATGCAAGGCCCTAAGTTTCAACTCCAGTGCTGCAAATCAAAGAGGCCATCAAAACAAAGAGGCAGGGAGGAGCCCACATATTATGGCCGTGCTTGCAGGAGAGGGAAGAGAAACCGGGGTCACACTGCAGAAGAGTCCTTTTCAACACAAGCTGCCATTTCCTTCCTCAGGCATTTGCTAAAGAATCCCTTTCTTCACTACTGGGGAGGACAAATCCACCCACCACCACCCAAGGTTCTGAAGACACAGACAAGAGCTTCCTCCCTCGGCTTCCTTGAACCTTGGGGGATCCAAGACAGTTACACCATAAAGTCGTTGATTTTAAAGACACACTGTTCACCTAGCTCTGCCACTCTTTTTCAGACAGCAGCATTTTTTTTCTTTTTTCTTTTTCCATTCACTGTGTTTTTTTTTAATTGGTTTTCTTAGTTATACATGATAGTAGAATCCATTTTGACATAATTATAAAAGCATAGAATAGATCTGGTTCTAATTCAGTCCTTAGTACCTCTCCTTCCCCTCCCTTTCCCCACCGTCCACTCCCTTCTTATTGATCTTTCTGCCGTTTACCCGTAGTAATCCACTAAGTTTTAAGTTGACTTGTTACACAGCAAAAGCTAAACAATACAGGTGCTGCCATAAGCTATGCAGGAGAGTCCTGAGATTAACAAAAGAAGAAAGAAACAAAAGAAGGACCCATGATTTAGTTGGAAAGAAAGACCTGTGCACATAAAGACACACGCTGGATTAAAGCTAAGAGTCAAATGAGGGATAAGTATTCAAGCAAGTCCTCATGGAGGGGAAATTTTCTTGAAGATTTCTAGCATAGACTCTCTCTCTCCTCTCTCTCTAATGGCTTATATCATTCACTGTGATTTAACAAATACTGATCATGTGCCCATCAAGAACCAAGTGCTTTCATATATGTACATAGGAATAATATGTCAGATTTATTCCCCTGCCTTTCCTATTACTATCTAATCCCACCATCTGGTATACCCAACAAGCATGGGATCCTAATTAGAATAAGATATATTTTGTGCTTGTATAATTTAATCAAAATGGATTCTACTGTCATGTATAACCAAAAGAACCAATGAAAAAAGAGAGATTCTTCATGTCTACTGGTATGGTTATAAACATAATTTTACTTCTCAATTTTTAAGTAGTATAGGATATGTGGATGTTTTAAAGTTTTTCTCCACTGAAAATAATGATATCATGAATCTTTTAATGTCTAAATCTGTTTTCATTACAGGATATTTCTGTGAAGTGAATAAACTAAATGAATCTCAGTATATATATATATATATATATATATATATATATATATATATATATATATATATATAAGAACCAAGTGCTGGTCTATGGACTTAGGATCCATCAGTGAACAGAAACACAAAGTTTCTGCCTTTGAGAAGGTTACATTCTAGTGACGATCAAGAGTTCAAACTCTTGGCCCCCAAGACCATGGTATGAAAACCTGAGGAAAGTGTAAGAAGAGTAACATCATCTGTATTCTTTAGACAGAGGCTTGTTTTGCTGGCACTTAATACAGGGAGATAAATTCTAACTCAAGAGGAAGATTTCCCCCCATTTTTCTCAAAACACTTGATTCTCTAGGTGTCTTTTGTTTTCCTGTTGTTGACAGAGACAAAACTTCAAAAAAATGTTTTACTTTCCTCTCAGCTCCAAGGAAGCAGAGTGAAAATGTGACCTTGCTTGGCAGGTGGCATTTCACCACAGGGATGGGGAGGAGGAGGGGACCTGGAGAGCTCAAGCTCCACCTAAAAGGGGCCTCAGTTGTTCCAAAAATAGAGGAGAGCTGATCCAGTGTCATCAGGTTTCATGACTTTCCAAGGAAACCTGACAATTCAGATATTTCTGTGAAATCTCTGTATTTTTCATTTTGGTAACAAATTCAAAACATACTTCAGGTGAAATAAGGTATGTCCTGATGCAGATCACCAGATGCTCTATAAGAACCAGGACTCACGTCTTGCGCTTCAGTGTAGATGTACTCCTGCCTCAAGAAGAGAGTGGTTATTTGACATTGAAACAGCATTGCTAGATTTAGCAAATAAATACATAATTCCCAAGTAATTTGTACTTCAGGAAAAAAAAATTAAAAACTTTTTGTATGTCTCATGCAATATTAAGTATATACAAATACTATTTTTTATTTGAAATTCAAGTTTAACTGGGCATCCTGTATTTTATCTGGAAACCATACCTTGAAGTCACTTCCATTCCAATTCTAAAGACCCTGTATTATCAAATTCGACCCCTTATATTATGTTCTTTTGATCTCTGGCTTTAGACTTGTTCCTTGACCAAGTGAATAAAAGAATCTTGGAATTGTAAATTACTCCCTATAGTCAATGAACTGAAATAGCTTCATTCATTCTTTAATACAGTATTAAATGAACACCTAGCATGTGCTAGGCTCAGTGCTGTGTGTGATAATAAAGAAGTATAGCATGATCTTCCCTGATTGCCAGACACTCAAAACCTCCCTAGGAAGAGAGAGAGGTCAAGTGGTAAGCACAACACATGAGGTCTGCGCTGATGGAGGCTGAGTAGGAGGGCAGACAGTCCACAGGAAGGAGTGGCCAGTTCTGTGGCTTGGGAAGGATCCATGAGCTGAGTCGAATGGATGAGTAGGAGTTGGCCTGAAGAATAAGTTCCACCCCAAGTGTAGATAGCTAAGATGAAAAATTAGGGTCGTTAGGAAAGATGTTGGAAATACAGAAAACATTATCTCATCCCCCTACAAGAGAGCACTTCTCTTGGCCCCAGATCACTGCTGTTTGGTCTAACTGCCGCAAATGAAAAGAGGATAAAGCGGAGTTGGAAAGGAGGCCAAACAAGGAAAGCTCAAGGATTCAAGAGGAAGGGACAGAGACACCCCCACAAAAAGGTAGCTGTAAGGATAAAACAAAACCTTAAAGACAGGCTCTAAGAGTGAAGGTTGTAAAAGCAGAACAATATACACAGATACATATTTGTTTGTGAAATTTCAAAACACCTCCCCTTGAAACCTAAAAGAGAAAAGTTGCAACACCAAAAAATAAAAAGAAAAAACTTCACCCAAATCCTACTTTTAACAGTAAATTCATGAAAGTCATTATGAGGTTGGTGCAAAAATTGTGTATCTTATAAATGGTCTCCAAAAAAGAAAAATCAGAAAACAGTTTAAGATCCGCTGCCTCCCAAAGTTTTCCATCAAAGCATGTGCAATGGGCAAAGGGAATCAAACATCCCTCTAGGAATCTGGAGATTTGACCTTAAGAAGTTTGATATGAGGGCAGGTATTTTAATCTGTTTAATTCTCATCTTAAAATTCCATGAATATGTTGTAGTCTTCTCTAAAATAAATGATGCACTTCTTCCAAAACCTTTCAGTGAAGTGGACTCTCCAGAAAAATACTCTGCATCTATCATGCTCCAATTTCAACCCATACAAGTGCCTGTGGAAGCCCTAGTTTGAGGAAGAGGGGCAAAGAACATCTGGTATATAATTAGGGGCTAGATACAACTGTTGGGATCAACATTTAATTGTCTCAAGTGTTTTTTGTGCTGGGTGACTCAAGGGGGGCTGGGGGTCATTCCTTGATGCCGATGCCTATGACCATTGGAATCCTAGAGTTGATATGAGGAGACAATCCAAAGTCAGATTTTTCATTTAATGCTCCTTAAATATAATGAACAAAGGAAAGGGAAACATGCAGTCTTGGATGGTGCCACACTTTCAAGAAAGCAATTCAAGTAGAAGGTGACAGCTGATATATGTTTGTCATGGCTCTGTATGACCCTTCAGACCTCCAGTTCTAACTATGCCTCCAATTCCATACACTACATGTACCTTTGGCTAATCAAACCTCTATTTCCCAACATAGTGTCCTACTCCCTGGGAGAGATGCTTGTGCCTCTAAAGGCCCATTTAAGGACATGAAACTCAGGTGAGGCTTGCCCCATAACCCCAAAGTCCACCCTCTGGCCTAGATGGCTTTCTCCAAAAGAGCAGGCAGAAGCTGGCTCATACTAACATTGATGTCTACATTTTGTCAAATGGGTAACATCAAGTTCATTTTCCACCTGCCTTCTCCCTTAGGATTCTCCTCTTTCCCTTATTTTCCAGTTCCATTCACCTTGGCTCCCTTTTGGTTTTTCAAACATGCCATGGACTCTCTGGTCTCAGGGTCATTACACATACTTCTCCTCACTACCCAGAACACTCTTCTTCTACTCCACGCGTCTCCAACTTCCCTCCATGTACTTAGATCCTACTCATACTTCACGCATCAGCAGAAGTAGCACATCCTAAGGGAAACACCAAGTCCAATCTCACTTCCTTTTGGGGCTCTCTTTCTTTTATTTCCTAATAGTCATCGAAGTATGAGAATACAGGTATAGTTACATGATCAATGTCTAGCTTCCTTTCTTTAATAGTTTTAAGGGGTTATCATAGTGTCAGATACAAGAAAGCACATGATCAATGAATATTTGTGAATGAACTCATGACTAGCCCTTTTCAGGTCTTTTAAAGTACTATTCCCTCCAAGTGAAAGGCCTCTGTTGCCTTCCCCAATTTGTCTAAATTCTATTTTTCTTTCAACATCAGCTCTAATTCTCTCCTTTCCTTGAAGTCAGCCTTGGCCACACTTGACCCAAAGAGGCAAGATTATAAAACCAAAAATTTGGAATTATGTTTAAAGGGAAACTCATAAAACTCATTAGTATAAGAAACCGATGGGAAAGAAAAAGAATATCCCATGCATGGTATCTCTCTTTTCACATATTTAGCAATAGCATACAGTCAACTACTAACAGGTTTCTCTTATAGCTCTCTCAGTGTTTTTGTTTGATTCATTCAATTATGCATTCAAACTTGAGGTTGTCTTGTCAATCATATAGAAGGTCCTGGAAGAGAGGAACCCCATCTGAAATCCTGAATTGCCAGCACAAACCATCCCTGGGCTGCCCAACCACATAGGATCAGGGAATCATGTTTTCCTAGCTGAAAGTATCCCTGGGGATCATCTCGACAGTTCTTTTCACACACACACACAGACCCTGAGGCTCAGAGAACCTAAGTGAATTGCTTGTATCACACAGCTAGTTAAAGGTGAAGCTGGAATTCAAGTCCAGGGGCCTCAACTCCAATTCAATGCTCTTTTTATGAAACTATGCTGTAGTTTTTGCTAACTGCTTGATTTAAAAAGAAAAACAAGTTAATATAACCTCACAGGAATAATGGTTCATTTGGGTATGCTGTGCATGAATGACACTATACCTTGAGTTTTTCCTAGCACCTTTATTTACAAATCATTTTCATGATTCATTTTATTCTCCTTTTATACTGGAGAGTATTTTCTGAGCTAAGAGTAACATAAGACAATCTGACAATTTGCATAGTATTTACTAAAATCCATTCTTTTTGTCCCCACAGTTCTATTTCCTTGACCATTTTCCTTTGCAATCAGAGTCTATTCATTTTCCTACACTATGATTCAGAAATGTCTCACATTGAGCTTTACCCTTGAAACAAAACCCAGGTTCCTGTGGGAGCTGACTTCATTTGTTCCGATCCACATGACCCCCACCCTTCACCTGTGATGACTTCACATCACATCCTATTGTCAGCAGCCACTCCGTCCCCACCTTCTTGGCCTTGTCGCTATGTCCAATTTGCCCTTAACTCTTTTCCAAGTTCAGGTTTGTCTTTCCCTCAGAAAGGTCTGACCCTAAAAGAAATGAGAAGAATGTATTTCCCTTAGTTTTAAATGATTTAATTTATTTAAATTACTTTCTACCTATTAAAACAATAATAGCTGCCTTCAATTAAGAAATGAAGACTTCACTATTCCTGCCATAGGAAACACCCTTGGAATCATATTTCCACATGAAATCTGAAAATAGGTATATGTTCATGATTTTAGTATTAAGAGTAGGTCGGAAAACCTAAGCATTCTTTCAAACTCATAATGTTAATGGAAAAATAATGTATACCTCAAAGTCATTCTTTCAGAGGAAGAAGAAAGGAAAGAAATTAACACGTATGGAGGGTTTGCTCCTGACAGACCTTCCTGGATATGTTGTCTGGTTTAATCAACCACAAAATAAACTTTAATGATGATTTCTGTTCATACTTCCTGAAGGAGGGCATCAAAGCTTAAGATTCCTAAGCAAATTCCAGAGCATCTGAGTCCAAAATTAGTGCTCATTCCAAAACACTGAACTGCCCTGGAGACATAAGTACTTACAAGGAACAATAGGAATTGTGAGTGAGCTCAAAACTATATCCTAGAGGAAAACACTGCAGAAACTTGGGATGGAAAATTGACCCATGATGAAATAGGTGTGCACCTGTTTTCAAATGTGAGAAAAGGTTGCTTTGTGTGTGGAGGGTGGGGGTGAGTGGACAATGGGATTTTCTTCAGCAGAGCATCAGAGGGCAGAAGCAGACCAAAAGCTGAAATCAAGACAGAAACCAATATTGGCTTTGTGTTAGAAATAATGTTCTAATGATAACAACTCTCTGAGGCTACAAGGAGTCGCTTCACATCGCAGCAAGATCTCCAGGGAGTTACATGATGGGTTTGAGCAGAAGATGGATGCCCACTTTGATTAAGGTGATATTATCAGGAAATTAAAATGTCAGATGAGGTTTAAACTTGATGAGTTCTTTGGTCCCTTCAGATACATGATTTTTGATTCTTCATCCAAGAGCAATGATCCTAGGAATAGAATCTGAGACAATATTCACTTCTGATGCCCCCTAAACATTTGTAAAAGACTTTTGGAAAGGCACTCAAGTGTCATGAAAAGGATTATCTTCTTAGAGTCAGCCTCCTTTTGTCTATGACTTCTATAAGGGAATTTTTGGCACCTCTCTGGTAGAGAGAGCTAGAATTTATTTCCTCACCTATGAATCTAGGAGTCTTTGTTCCTTGTTTTGGCATCAGAATGCAGTGTAAGAGACAGTGTTCCTACTCTTTGTAGTCCCTAAGGACACTTGGACACTCCCAATCCTTCAAAATGTTGTCACCACCAGAAGAGCATACCAGTGGTCACCTGCTGGAGGGAAAAGACCATCTGAAGAGAATCCAGGCACAGGAGTGAATCCAGCTGAGATCAGGAAAATCATCCAGCTGACCCACAGAGCTCTGAACAATAATGAATGATAGCAATTTTTTAAGGTCCCTAAGTTTGGGGGAGTTGGTTACACAGCATTAACTAGCTGATACACAGACCTAGATTCAAGTCCTAGTTCCATCATTGACCCATCTGTAATATGTTGAGGAAGACTTTAAATTCCTCAGTTTTTTTTTTTTTTTAATGTAAGTGGGGTGAAGGGCTTGCTCCAAAATAGTAACTCTCGAATTTTAGATTTTTCTAGCTACCTGGTTAAAAATGTCAATTCCAGTCCCCACTCCAGATACTCTGATTCAATAAGTAAGGCCCATAGCCCAGATGTCTCTATCTTAATGACTCTCCAGATGAGTCTACTGTGAATGCAGAGTGAGAAACTGTTCTAGATTCCTGAGTAAACCTGGAAAGACATAACCAAGCACATCACTATCTCCAGCCACCTACACCCATGATGACCAGATGGATATTTGGAGCTCCTTATAGATGGGATTGTCTCATGCTTCTTCTAGTACCTTTTAGAGTCAGAGACTTCACCTTAAGTCAAAGATCTTCTGACTCTCAGAACCCACTTCTAGCTCCGCCAGAGAAACCAGGACCTTGAGCAAGGAGAGGGACAGACTGTTTCTGCTCAGAACCATTCTGTCCACCTGCCAATGCTGGAACATAGTGAGACAGCACAAGCACAGCCTTGGCTAAATGCAGAGCAACAGCTGGACGGTATGCCCGGGAAGCACAACTCATTCATTACACAGATAATCAGCTTCCCTCCAGATACAGAAGTGATATGGTCTGTGCATTAAACAAAGGGAACTTACCACAGCCTGGCAATCCCTGCATAAAGGCCCCAAATGGTGCTGATCCCTGAATTCTAAAATGGGGTGGGGGCAAGAAGACACCATCAGCTTAGAAGTTCTTCTGTTTATGGCTTTAATGATCCAAATCAGTGACTCAACTCTGTATTAAGGTTTTCTGGAACTTTAAACAATCCTGGTGCTTGAGCCCCATACCCAAAAAATAAAATGAGAGACTCTGGGAATAGAGCACCTGGGCACAGGTGTTTCTTGTGTTCCCTAGATAATCCTAATGTAGAGGCAGTATTGAGCACCACTGGTCTAAAGCAGTGGTTGGCAAACTACAACCCAGCTGTTTTTGTAAACAAAGGTTGATGGAAACAACCGCAGTCATTTTGTTTAAACTTGAGTTGTTGGGACAGAAATCACATAGCCAGTAAAATCTAAAATAGTTTGGTGTCTGGTCCTTCGCAGAAAAAATTGGCTGGGTGCTGCTCTTAGGTGCTGATCTTGAACACATGATAAGGGCTTCTGATGAAGGGATTTTAGCTTAAATGCCTCCTGGGTTTCATATCCCTTGGACCTGTTTCTCTGCTCTAGGAACCAAAGCACAATAAATGTAAGATCTAAGGTCTAAAAAGCACTTTTGTATCCAACTCTTGATTACACAGTTTCATTATCTCATTTAACTCTCAAAACAACCCTGAAGAGGATTTCTAATTAAATTAATTTTATGGAACAAAAAAATAAAGGTTTGGAGAAGACAAAGTTACCTGTCCTAATACAATGAGTCTGACACTGCAAAGAGTAAGTGTGGCTAGGGCTCAAATTAGGCTGTCTGATTTCTCAGCCCATGTGCTCAAAGACACACCATCCAAGATCCACATCATGGGTATGTGGAGCTTCTGGGTCAGAATTAGTGTGAGCTTGACTGGATCTTTTCAAGTGGGTAGGGAGCTGCTGATGGTCCCCACCTCACAGGGCCACAGCAGGATAAGGTACTGCCTTGATGCCTAGTAACATGAAATTCCCTGGAAGACTGTAATTTATTTTGTTGGTATTTTTTTCCACGAGACATTCTGAACTCTATTTTATTTATTTATCCATTTAATCATTCAGTAATTTAGTGGGCACTTCCATCAGCAAGGCCTGGTTCCAGATGCTGGGAATAGAGTAAGATTCTGGGAAAATACAGCTGATCCCTGGCTTCTTGGAGCTAACGTGGTAGTAGGGGAATGAGTAATAGGCAAATATATTTTTATATAGACATGAGTAAGCAAACACACACACGGAGTTGACCTTTGTTTCTGGTGATAGTTCTGTTCTATAAAATCACCATAAAACACTGATTTAGGTAATAATGAAACATTGATTTTAGAGGCTTAGGCTTCACCCAACAATCAGTGTAGCACCTTTTTTTCCAGATGAGTTCCTATTAAAACACACATTAAGATACATTGCTGATTCATTAACACTGAAATCAAGGCCAATAGCACTGTATGTAACACATGCTTCAGGAAAGCCTACCTACCATGCTTTTTCCATAAGGCACACCAAGTCCTTCTTGTGCTGGGGAACACTAGATGGCCCCTCAGCACTATGCCTGGGGGTCATGTTAAACACAGAAATCACCAAGGAAAGGTGCAAAAAATCGAAAACTGTGGCATGAAATAGGCCATAAAAAGAATACTTGCTTATAGTATAAGAACTGAGACCAAAAAAGCAGAGCGTCGCCTCTCTGAACCTCGGTTGGAATTGAGCACCTCAGGTGACGCACTTTTTTGCCACTCTTTGCATGTCTGTGAATGACCACAAAACACTCTGAGTATTGCTTTTGGGATTACAGATATATTTTGGCAAGTCAGCAAACTAGGAAATATGAATTCGTGAATAATGAAGATCCACTGCACAACACCAGGCAGAGAGAACTGCTGAGAAGAATATTAAAGCAGGACCAGGGGACAGGGCTTACATGGTACTCTTTTTATTATGGTGGCCAGGAAAGACCTCTCTGAGGAGCTAACATCTGAACAGAAATCTGGGTGAAATGACAGAGCAAGAGATGTGAGCATCAGAAAAAAAGAGCCATTCAGGAGGCTCAGGGGAGGGCCCAGAAGAAGGTGTTGTGTGGTGCACTTGAGGAACCCCGAAGGCCAGAGTGGCTCGAGCAGAGAGAGAAGCATCAGGAGATGACAGTGACATTACAGAGAAGACTAGGGACAAGGTCATACAAAAGGCATATTTTCCCTTGGAGTCCTTCCATGCACTGTGGGACTCTTCTGAGGCATTTGAGGGCAAGGCTGTGGTTGCAGGTGTAAAGACCAACACTTCCTCTGTGAGGGCAAACAGTGGGAGAACCGTGGGGTGTGCAGCCAGACTGAAGAAGCAGTAGCCACATTCATCCAGAGAAGAGGGTCGGGCTGGCCTGCACCAATGTGTTAGTGGAAGTTAGGGAGGGACTGCAGAACACTCTGGAAGGAAGACCAAGACTCAGCAAGAGGACAGCTGTGAGCTTTGAGGGAAAAAGAAGAGCTGCAGACAGTTCTGAGATTTGGGACCCATCCATGGAGGCATGGAGGGGACAAAGGAACTGAACACATTGGCGATGTATTTTGATAGTAAAAGTAATGAGATTTCCTGCTGTACTGCAGTGGGGTTGGAGAGAAAGTGACCACTCAGGGATATGACTCCCAGATTCTGAGCCTGCAGGAAGTGCTGCCACTGCAAGTTCCTACCAGGGAAAGGGATGAGAGGGTGGGGGTGTCACAAGTTGCATGAATTAACTTGTTTTTTCAGATCTGTGTGTGTATGTAGAGAAAAATATAAAGAAGTATCAGGTAGTCAACCCATATGTGTAAATTTTTCTATCTTGTGTGCTCTTCCAAGTGCTAAAGATAAGGCAGAAACAAAACCAGCCACCCTGCAGAAGCCTGGGGTCTACTGGAGGAAACAGATACAGAAACAGGTGACTATTAAAAGAAAAAAATGTCAAAACAAGTTCTAAAGCCAGAGAATTTTAGGCAGTGCTCAAACTTGTACGGAAAGAACACTGGAGTAACGTCCCGAAATTCCAATTCTATACACAGTCTCCAGTTTCTCTAAAGTGAAACTTTGCTGGCCTCAGAAATGCACAGCCAAATGTTTTCAGCTCAGGTGGTTTGGGGGATAATGAAATGGCTCCTAGGATCTCCTTGGGAAAACAGGTTTAGGAAAAAGCTAACCTGGCAGGCCAACAGTCAACATAACATTAAGTGCCACATGAATCTCTCCTTGCTCACAGGACAGCCCACAGCTATTAAGGCCAGCATTCCAGAGTCACCCAACCTGCAGATCTTGCCTCCAGATATACCTGTTGTTTTTGAGTATGACCAAGAGCCACTCTGGGGGAGAGATGCCAACAAAGCTCCAAGCCATTCTGCAAGGGGGATCGCCTCCACAAACAAATCACAACTCCCGCTAAGCTTTAGCAAGGAAAAAACAGCTCTCTTGAGGAATTTCTCTGTTGAAGGCACGGTACTTTTTCCTCTGAGTTTGTTTGTACCTTTCTCTCTGGTCCCAGCACTGACAGAGACAAAAGTGAGAAATGAGACACAATCCCCTCCCTTAGTCCCCTCTGTGCTGCTGTTAGAGGCTAGCATTTTCAAAAAGACCTTACTCTAGAATCCAACAGGGAAATAAACAAAGAAGATATAAAAACTGTAAAGTCATTGTGCTCACAAAGCAAGGGTTCCTGACCCTACAATAGCTAAGAATGTTACTTACCAGGCATCCAGGCCCTGTTTCATTACACATTTTGTCTGAAAGTCCCACATCCAGAGACTTGTAGGCAGTCAGGTGGTGTGCATGCATAAGCATGGTGTGGCTGCCTCTTCTCTAGATGGTGTCTGGAGTGGAAACTCCAATCCAATGGCTGTTTTGGAGAAAAATGAGTGGGCATCTGGGATTTTAAATTCCTTCTTGGCAAACAGAGCATAACTCACATTCCTTCAAATATGTAACAGCAAAGACAGGATCAGGCAAAGTCCTGACTTTCTCTCCTTCACTCTCCTGCCACTATTCCATGCCCTGGTTCATGAAATCTTTGCATTTCTGAGGTGGGAGGGTACCAGGAGATGGATGCTGGATTTCCTTCTGAAGACAATACCCTGACAGATGAACTCTTACCATTATCTGACTGTAAAGTATTCCCACACCCCTCCAGTATTGACAATTCACAGCCAAAGAACAGTGAGAGATGAAAGTCAAATGAATTTTCTAATATTTTAGTCAACACAAGAACAGGAAAGTGTACACAACCCTTTGAAGAAAACCATTAAGCTCTCCCACAGAGTATCAGAAGGATCCCCAGAATTTAATCTCACCAAGAGCTTCGCTTTGTTTGACTGCATATCATATATGCAGTATGTATCACATGTAGATACAGGTGCTTCCTGCCGCCATTTTGGTTTTTGGAACTTTATTGCACGAAGAATAATGAATGTTTTCATGACATAATCAAACATAAAGACAAAATAATTAGGCTGGGAAAGGGGAGGCTGGCTTCTCTTTAAGCCAGCACCTTCCTTTCTCCTTGCCTGCACAGGTAGGGGATTGGAATTCCTCTGCATGTGAGCTTGGCCTCCTGTTTCCAACTAGATTATACACCCGTTTTGATAATTTCTTGCTCTTTGTCTCCTTACCATCTTGTCCCCACCTAGACTTCATAATTGACTTTATTTTTTATTTCTTCCTCAGTGCATTGCTCAGCAACCACAGAGATGCCTGATTTTCTAACACCGCCCCCCCACCGCTGTCCCCAGGCAAGAGACACAAGTTTCTATTGGACCCAACATTTGGATGTGTTCACTATCTGTGGCATGATTTATAGAAAGGCAGCCTCAATTATGATTTTTCTTACTCCTTGCATTGACTAAAATGCTGAAAATACAGAATTTCCAAGATGGCATGGTACACAGCCTCCAATTCAAACAGCTTTCTGTCGACAGCCCCAGGCACAAAAAGAACTGTACTGCCAAAAACAATGACTCAATCTATCTGTGCCAGAGATGGGAAGACGAGGGTCTGCTTTCCTAACTCAGAAAGGTGGACCCCCACCACAGTGCCCCTCTCTCTACCCTGTACTGAGAACCCTGCTCTTTCTTCTGCCTGGGAGCTCAGGCAGTCAGTGTTACCAGCCAAGCAATTTCAGGAACAGCAGCCAGCAGACAGGAATTGGGGGATTAAAAACTAAATCTGCATATGTGCTTCTATTTGCAGTCCGTGTTTACGCACAGTAATAAAAAAAAAAATGAAACCAGTAACTGAAATGAAAATAAATAGGCCTATTTATCTGCTGGCTTTGGTTTCAGTTTTCTGCTGTGGATTTGAGACGGGTGAGAATTCCAAAGCAGTGTTTCACCCAACAGGGGAATTTGTGGGAGTCGTTTTCCCCCAAGGCACCGCCAAGTTCTCCCATCAGGAGTGAGTCAGGGGAGGAGACAGGCATAGGAGAGGGACCTTAACATGTCACTGGTGGGTGGAAGAGGGAGCACATTAAAAACCAGACCACCCTCCCACTACCTCACCACCGATCTCTTGCTCTTACTTTTCTTCTAAAGTCTTCTTTATCACAGGTTTAATGATCATCATGGCACTTTAGAAAGTGTTGTTTCAAAAGTCCCATGTTTGGAACAGGTGATCAGAGGGAGTGATGGTCATTTCTGGCTTATCCATTTACTTCCAATCAGCTTAACCATAGTGGCATTTGGAGCATCTTTCTCTAAACTCCCACTCTTCCGAAAACGATATTCTGGGTGAAGTCATCTTTTGACAATTGGAATTTTCTGTATTTATATTGCCTTAATTACCAAAATTAAGAATTTCTATTTTTTTTAAAAGAGAGCTTTTTAGAGAGGTTTTCAGTTTACAAAAAGAAGTAGTATATAAAGAAAGAGTTCCCATATACTATCTCACCTCTCCAGCATTATTAATAACTTGCAAAAATATGGTACATTTGATATAATTGATGAGCCAATATTGATAATTATGACTAAAGTCCACAGTTCATATTAGTCCTTGTCTTAGACTCTATTGATCTTGACAAATGTATAAAGACATGCTTTCACCATTATACTATGAAATGAAGCAGTTTTCACTGTCCTAAAAATCTTCTGTGTTCTGTTTTTTCCTCATTTTCCCAACCCCTGGCAATGACTGATCTTTTTACTGTCTCCACAATTTTGCTTTTTCCAAAATGTCATATAGTTGAAATTATAAATTAGGTAGCTTTTTCAGAATGACTTCTTTCACTAAGCAATAAGCATTTGAAGTTTCTTCTGGGTCTTTTCATGGAAGAACTACTTTCTGTTTATTTGCCTGGTGGTTAGAACTAGACGCCTGTAAACACTAGACACCTGTAAACACGAGACTGGAAGTAGTAGCTTGTAAAATTGCAAAATCTCTCCCCCAACTTTCCCCTCTCGACTGTATTCTCCGAAGCAGAACAGGAACACCATGAAAAAAAAAAATCACTCAGACAAATGTTTGGAGCTGCCTAACACTTGTAAAGGTAAAACCACAAAGATGAATTTTATATTATCCACCATGTGTTTATAGATGGGCCAAGTGAGTAAACCAAAATTATCCCATCTCAGGGAACATTATTATAATTACTAGCTATTAAAATTATTCATTATTAAAATTGGAATGAGTGAGAGTTCAAATGGGTTAAAAAAAAAAAAGAGTGCTGAATTTTAAAACAGCCCAGAAGAGGTATTCATTCAACTGACTGGTTAATTCCATTTTAGCATATGCTATGGGTTTGAAAATGTTCCCCCTCCCCCAAAGCATGTGTTGATGTGTAACCCCCCAGCAACAGAGTTGAGAGGTGGGGACTAATGGGAGGTGCTTAGGTCAAGAGGGCTCCACCTTCATGAATACAAGAATGCCAATTACAGAAGAGCTTCAAGTTTCAATTTCAGTCCCTTGCTCTCTCTCTCTCCCTCACTTTGCCCTTCTCCCTTGAGATGACACAGCAAGAAGGCCCTCTCCGAATGCTGGCCCCTCAGTCTTAGACTTCCTAATCTCTAGAACCAATAAATTTTTGTTCATAATAAATTACTCAGGCTCGGATATTGCTATAGCGACACAAAACACAGATGCCTCTCTCATACACAGACACTGCGGATTAAGCACCGGCCAATGGGTGTCATCTGAGAATCTAAGAATGGCAAAGTTTTGTGCAATGTGCCTTCATCATGTGGACGCCCGAGACACATGTCCTGAATATTGAAAATATAATCTTCAGGAGGAGTGTGATGCTTGCAATAATTAAATGTTAGACATTGTGTGTTAGTCCAAGTGAGGTACAGATAGGTGTCATGGGAACTTAAAAAAGGAAGGGAAACCCTAGTGATGTGGTGGCTAATCATAGATAGAAGAAAGTCCCGACAAACAGTGGCAGGACAGCATACAGTCAAGGGAGGTGAACCCTCTATTTGGTGCAGGGTTCTCAACCTTGTGATGCATGGCCATGTCCAGCATTTATTATTTGTCTATGGTATTCAGGAGGAAGAGAACAAGGACATTTTTGTTTTGTTTTGCTTGTTAACACAGCATTTTTAATGAGTTTGAATGTTTTGAGGCAGGACATGTGCTCTCCAATTTGCCATAGTCTATAAATGTTCCTATTTATATGATCTGCCTGTGCCCAAAGTTAATCTAAAGTAAACCTGGGGAACATAGTTTGCATAGAGAATTAGATGGTGATACATTTATGGTACAAACTGTGGAAAAGGTTGAATTGTATGTTTATAAGCTTGTTGCTTATCCTGATAGCAAGAAGAGCCAATGAAGATGTAGTAACTTAATTTGGAAGAAACTATTTTATATGGCCAATATTTATGAAGCCCTTGACATAAAGACTCTCTTCCATAAATAACAAATCGCAAGTCTTGAATGTTCAGTGACAGATAAATGTTGGTAGCCAATAGCAGAGCCAGGAAGCTTCTCAAAGTGGCAACAAGACCATAGCCCCTGGAACTTAGAAACAAGATACTGAATTTCCTAGAGAAAGCAAACTTGGGTGCTGATTTAATCACTTGGATTAAGTGAAGCAATAAAGCATTGGAACTCCAAGACCTCAAAATTCAAATGTAAGTTGCTGAAACTTCCACAAAATTCAGAAAAGGGAAGAAAAAATAAAGGAATGCATTTCTATGGTAATAGGTACTTTGTAATATGTAACAGAAAAGTCATCTATAACTTTAGTTAGCACATATGAGACCCTGTATCAAGTTCATCTTTAATTCAATAATAAATCCATTTCTTCTTTTTCCCATTTATTCACCCATTCAACAAATACCTATTAATGATCTGTGAGCAGGGTATTGCTCTGAGTGAGAAAATGGGTCACTAAAATAAGACATCTTCTTTACAACATGGTGGTCAGGTACAAAAAGAAAGTGTGCATCACAGAACATAGCAGATGATTTGTATAACACAGGAAGATTAACAGTACACACTTGATAAAGAGCTATACTCAGTATTCATGAATTGAAAGGAACAAGGAATATTGAGCTTCAGAGGGATGTAATCAGATTTGTTGGGTGACTAAAGGAAGCATCATGGAAAAGCGTCATTTGATTATGGAAGGATACAAGCACGAGGACTAGAGAAATGGAAGGAGGAAATACATGTTCCAAAAGTAACACATTCAAACATGTGTAGAACATAACGCATAGGAAAAGAAGCAGAAATGGTAGGTGGTGTCTAGACTGGAAGACTGGACAGAAATCTTGAAGTATGAGCCATGGAGAACAACTAGCTTTTCTTCTTTAAGGGAGTGGTACACTACATTGTATAGAAATCTACAAACTGATTTAATGACATTAAGCAGTGACCTTAATCTCTCTTCAGTCTCATCATCTGTAAAATGAGGAATGAGTAGAGATGATCTCCAAAGAATGAGCAGATCTATCACTCTGTAGGATCCTTAATTTGGCTCAGCACATAGGAAGTATACACAGAAGAGGCAAGAAGGGCCTTTTGAAGAGTTGGGAAGCTACTGTGGGGTTGTCAAAGACAAAATCTGAGGTGGTTACAACAGAACAGAAAGGAGGAAGAAGCAAAAGTCTTAAGCTGGAATGACAGGAAGAATGAACAGGCATAACCAGGGAAGATGAGGGAAAACTCAGGTTGGAGTTTGGCAAATTATGTGGAATATTATTTTAATATTCTCTTTGTGCCCATGAACATAAGTTGGAAAAGGGCTAAGGCCAACCTTAGTATATAAAACACATCAAAGGAGAACTAGAAAGAGCAGGTAAGGCCCGATCCAGACTTTTCTGAGGGAAGCAATTCAATTCTGTCTTCTTGAATTGGTATTGAATCATGATTATATATTCTGTTTCAAAAATTAGGAGACAACAAAATGAAAAAGAAAATAACCCTAAGTTAAACGGAAGGCAACATAAGAATCTTTCATCTTCATTGTCTTCCTGCTCTGTCAGTGCCCATTTCTATCTCTTTGGGTGACCTCTTGTCTCCCTGGCATTATTCCTCCTCCAGATAGCTTGACTTGAGGTCAACATTCTGCATCCTGAGGTTGGGTCAGCATGTGATCCAGGACTAAGTCAACTGCAGTGCACCTGAAGCTTGGTTCAAGGTGAGCATGTGACCTCATTAGAGGCATATGGAGCTGATTTCAAATCACACTGCTGGGGGAAGGAGCCTTCTTTCTTTTGGGGTTACTAAAAATCTGGTAGAGTTCTGGGGTTGACGGCACCCATCTTGGCTAAGAACAAAATCAACTCCAGGAAAAAGAAGCAAAGTGCTAAAAGATACAGACAAAGAGAGCATCACTGACATGGTTAGAACTCTGAAATCCAGCTGTGGTCACAGCCACATCTTTCCTTGAATGTCACAACTTCCTTAGTGCATAAGTTCACCTTTGGCTTATGCCCAACTTGACTTGGGTTTTCCATCACTTTTGACCAATACGTTGCTTATATAACCACACATGAAACTTCATCACACAGAAACTAAGTCCAGAGAGACAAATGTATTCCATAGGCTTCATCAGCAAAGAATATTTCATGAAAGAGGCCCAGTCTTGGAGGCTGGTCCATTGTACTTTAGCTAATGAAGCTTTTATTGGTCACTGCAAGGAACATATAAAGTGACCTCAACAGAGGTCCTGCTAATCATGGATCTCATGATTTCAAGTAGGAAACAGGAGTAAGCCTAGACTCAACAACAACAACAAAAAAAAGTAAACCAAGTTCAAAGAGACAAAAGGGGATCCAAAGAGAGAAGGAGTCTTCCTTGCAGAGCAAATGAAACTTGAGAACTGTGGTCCTTTAAAATGTAGCATTTATAAAACAACATTCTATGCATAGAACTTCTTGCATTTACTATCTCTGTATTCTGTTCCCAATAGTCATAATATTAATAATAGCCATAAAGCCCATGACTGCCTTCCCCAGTTTAAGACTGTCCTGTGTAATCTAAAAGTTCATGCTTTAACCATATGCTATACTGCTAGCAAACCTTTGCAGATTGACTGACACAACTCCATGGTGCAGTTAATTGATCCTCTTTTTTATCTCTGAATCTGCAGAGAAGATTCTTTATTCGCCTGACATCGGTTGAAGTGGGAGCTAACTTCCCATACAATGTTTGCCTCTTGGAGTCCTGTGAATCAGTTAAACACACCTGCCCCTGTAAGGAAGAAGGTTGCCACCACCGCCACCAGAGCTATGTGGAAGACCCACCCCAGCACATCCTCAGAGCACGGCCATGCAGAGCAGCAGAGCAGCAGATGGCTCCCTCAAAATGTCCCCTTCATTCCAACAACAAATGGCCTTGATAATTACCCAGAGTAGCAGAAGGAAATATTACTAGCACGGGAGAACAAGCAAAACTTAATCTTTAAATGAGACGTAACAGAGATCTTGCACTGCATCAAAGTCATGGTTAAAAATGCTGTCCTCCAATGCTCTCCAGATTCCGAGAGGCAAATCAGTTTAAACACATCTTTCCCCCGAGGCAGTTTTCAAGATTAATAAGATAGCATACATTGTTTTAGGAAAAGTGGTGTTTTCTCCCTCTCTCTCTGCAACTCAAAATAACATTTATTTTGTGAGTTTCCAGCAAGCCAGTCATCCATTCCCCATGGACACAATGAGTGGAGAGAGAAAGAAAACTTTGCCAGCGACAAGAAACAGCATGAAAAGTCCCCTGTAGCAGGCAGGCTTCCCCCTTCCAGTCAACATGAGAGTCCCAGCCGTCTTTATCTTCTATGCTAATCTTTTATACAAGAAGGAACACAAGGGGCTGGGGTTGTAGCTCAGTGGTACAGCGCTTGCCTAGCATGTGTGAGGCACTGGGTTCGATTCTCAGCACTGCATGTAAATAAGCAAATAAAACATAAAGGTCCACTGACAACTTAAAAAAAAAGTCCATTTAAAAAATAAAAAAGATGGAGCAGAGAACAGTGATCACCATTTGAATAAACAGTTACAGCTATTGAAGTGAGAGCTGGGATCGTGTTGCTGGGCTATTATACTACAGATGTGATGCTGATCCCTGCTACCTCTACAATTACTGCAATGCTATGCTTCAGCTTTTATAAAAAACCCTGTAATATTTCATGTTTACAAAATACATATGTAATATTTGTCATATTCGGTAGATAGCACAACTTTTAAGTTTGAAGCACAGCAAAACAAACAGTTGTGATTCCACCACCAACTATTATGAAACAGAAACTTGCTTCCTCTATCACAGCTATCTCTGCAACTTTCCCCAAAGCCAAAAGGCAAGGATTCACCGGAATTTGGTGTATTTACTGTCAACTTGCTTTTAAAAAGAATTTGATCTCCAAATAATGTTAGGCATTGTTTCTGAAATCAATAAAAATGTCATCAGATTCCATAAAGTCTATTTTAATGTGATTTTTTTTCCCCATCTGAGATTATTTTTCTAAGATCCAGTCATGGTTTTCAATGTAGTTTCAATTCATTACTCTCCATGACTGACATTCTACTGTGTCAATGTAGCACCACATAACCATTCTCCTACCAGTGGAGATATAAGTTCTTCCACCTCATTTGATGAATATATGGACATTCATCTATGCATTTGTCTTCTGCCGAGTGTTTCTCCATAATCTACATTCAGGAGTAAGTTGTTCAGTTTTAAGAATTGCTCTTATTTGGCATTAAAGGTACTGCTAGTTTGTCTCCGAAATGGTTCTTTGAATTTACACTGCTACTCTCTGGGGTTCCCACTGAACTTCAACCTCATCCACACTGAAATGACAATGTTCTTAATTTTGCCAGGCCAGGGCATAATATGGTATCTTATTATGATCTTAATTGGCATTACATTTGACTGCAAATGAGGTACAACATTTTTTCAATTTTCTTAGTCTTTTTGTTACCATAAAACAATGAATTCTGTAGCTTATAAACAATTTCTTTTTTATTTTCTTAGTCTTTTTGAGTTGTTATCATAAAACAATGAATTCTGTAGCTTATAAACAATAGACATTTATTTCCCAGTTCTGGGAACTGGGAAGTTCAACCTCAAGGTACCAGCAGATTTGGGGTTTGGGGTTTGGTCTGGTTCACAGATGACACCTTTTAGCTGTGTCCTCAATATAGTGCAACAAAAGAACAGCCATGTTCAGCCCCTTAGGCATTAATGACAATCATGAGGCTCCACCCAGGAGCCAATCATCTCTCAAAGTCCCAACCTCCCCAGCACCATCACATTATAGACGGGTTAAAATTATGAATCTTGAGAACACAAATATTCAGATCACAGCAGTTACTGTTTCCTCTTGAATGGAATACCTTTCCATTTTGGAAATTATTTTGATAGTTTACTTATCTTTTTGCTTACAAATTTTTCATATTTTATATTAAATAGATCCTTATCCTTTTATGGGGACAAATGTTACAAATATCATCTCCACGTGATATTATACATACTATTTTTGGTATGTTTTGTGAACAACTATTCTTCCTTATTATGAGCACTAATTAATATAACTGATTTATCTACCTCATGGTTGGGATTTTTCATGTCTTACTGCGGACACACTTGTCATAAGGTATAGTGTGCCAACATTTTCTTCTCAAAGGTTAATATTTGTCTTAAATATTAAATATTAAGTACTAAATCCATCTAGAAATTTTTGTGCATATTAAGAAGTTCAGATTCACATTTATTTCTTCCTGTGCATAACTAATTATCCCAGCATAATAATTAGTCTATCCCATATCCACTGCTCCACTATGTCAAATTTTGTTATATCAAGTTGTCAGACATGTTTTAGGTGGATCTGTTCTGGACACTCCATTCTCCACCACTCTTCAATTTGCCCATTCCTGTGTGTATGTATGTGAGTGTGTATGTGTGTGTGTGTGTTCAGTTGAATGAGAGTATAAAATAAAACTATAACTTTGGGTATTTGACTCATCCCAGCCCAGCAACAAATACTTTTACCCTTGAGGTGAGTCTGGCTTGGTTTGGGGTATTTTGCTGTATGTCACGCATTTGAAAATCAGATTGATAAGTTCCTATATGCACCTTTTGCCATTTAGATTGAATTGTATTAAAACAGAGAAATCTGTAGAGAATTGATGTTTTCCTCCTATTGAGGACTCCAGCAAATACACTTGGTGAATTTCTCCATTGAATTTGGTTTTCTTTGCTATCCTTTCATAAAATTTTAAATTTTTCTCCCTAAATGCCATATACAACTTTCATTTTATCTGTTCTTGTTGGACATTGGAATAAGACACATGGAATAAATTATATTGTAATTGAGTTTTCTAACACATTACTGCTGGAGAATAAAACACAATTTTATTTTGTTTACAAGGACTTAAAATTATTAAGTTTAATAACTTGTCTGTACTTTTCTTTTGAGTCTATATGTAGAGAATCATATTATCTACAGAGAATGATCTTTCTTGTCTTATTGTCATAAGAATCCCAGTGTAATGTTGATCTGAAGCTATTAGCACAGTAGTGAGTGTCCTTGTCTTACTTCTGATTTTAAATAAAATCCCACTAATATTTTATATTAAAAATTATGTTCATTATATTTTTAGTACACAAACTATTTATTAGGTTTAAGAAGCACTTATCTCTTAGTTTTCTAAGGGTTTATTTGTTTTGTTTTCCTATTTTTGTTTTGTAAATCATTAAGGGGTATTGAATTTCATACAATAATTTTATGAGTCAATTTAAATGTTAATGTAGAATTTTACTTTTAGATTTTTTTGTATTAAACTATTGTGCATTCTAAAATAACTCTAGGACTGTGGATATAGCTCAGTTGGTAGTGCACTTGTCTTGCAAGCACAAGGCCCTGGGTTCAATCCCCAGCACCATAAAAAAAAAAAAAAAAAGATCTACTCGATCAAAAAGCATTCCCTTTTGTTTGCATTGCTGGGGTCAATTTATGTCCCTCAGTACTCACATAATGAAGCACGTGCTTTACAGTCTCTGTTCAGATTGTCATTGAGTGGTGATATGACCAGGAGCAGAGACAGAGGGTCTTTCTTACCCGCTTTTCATCTAGACTTAGTGCAATTTGCTGTCAGAACTGCTTGCACAAGTCCACCTCCATATAACTTCATATTTCCTTGTCAGAACCCTATTTCTTTCTTTCTTTTTCTTTTCTTTCTTTTTTTTTTTTTTTTTTTTTTTTTGTCAATCATGCAACATCAGGGCAGAGAATATTCATCAGGGCAGAGAATATTCACCAGGAAACAAAAATTGTCAAGCCCTCACTGAACCATCCACGTCAAGAAGTCCATTTGGATTTCCTCCTCAGCATGACTTCCCTTCACTTTGAACATGTTTTTTTAACCTGCTCCAATTTCTCCACATGCTTTTCTAAGTTCAGTCACCAAAACCAAACACTTAGAGAACTCAAATGAACCAGGCAGAATACGCAGCACTAGGGAGACATAAGCCCTGGGAAACTCAAGGATGCCTGTCAGGAGGTGCGTCCCTTCTATGCTGGTAAAAGTCAGCCACATTCAAGAAATCATGATGCAATATTAATGTTATGATGGAGACCCAGAGAACTTGCTGAAGACTGCTTTGGAGCTCTGCTCCTCTGGGATGCCACTGTCTTTATGAGGCCTTCCCTGAGCACCCAGTTAAGATACGGTTCTCTTATCTTGGCTTTTCCTACTCCTCTTTCTAAATTTATTTTCCTTTCTGTATTTATAGTGGACTAACAATATATGTTATTGTTAGACCAACTATAACAATAGTTGGCCAATTATATAAGAACAACCATAACAAAAAATCTTATAATCTTTTTTATTTGACAGCCATAGCAAATTTCACCATAGGAGGGATTTTTGTTATTTGCTGATGTTCCCAAGTGCTAAGAGCAGTATCTAGGACATTTTCCATGTTCAATAAATATTGATGGGAAGAGGAATGAGAGGAAAGGAGGCCAGACTCAGTCTCAGACTGTGCACCCTGGACTGGGAAATGCTGATCACTGCTGGTCACTACAGTGACCCCTGAACCCCTAAAATTACCTCAGTTCAGATATGTACAGAGTTTCTCAGGTATAGAAACCAGCAATCGGATCCATGCCATCAGGAACTGTGTTCACCTTAAAACATCCCAACCTACTCAGTAAGGAAAAAGAACAAACTACTGGCATGCACAAAAATATGGAGGAGTCTGAGAACCACTGCTTGGTGGAAAAAGACTGATACACAAAAGAAATGCATGTTGTATAATTTGTAAAAAAAATTCTAAATACTCTTTAGTGACAAAAGGCAGACTGGTGTGAGTCTGAGGCCAGAGGAGAAGGGAGGGATGAACACAGTAGGGTACAAGAAGTCTTTGGTAAAGGTGACAGAAATGGTCTACGTCTTGGTGGTTTGTCAGGTGTATATGACGATCAAAACTCATTGAACTTTGCATTTTAAATAAAATCAGGTTATTATATGTAAATTATTTTTAATAAAGTCATAAGAAAAAATACTGTAACAGGCACAAGGAGAGGCAGATGGACTCATTTGCCTGGTTTCTTACCACAGTCAGGCTTTTCATAAATCTAGCAGGCTGCACACCAACAGAGGGCCATGTCAACCTGGACATAAGTGAATTTTCTCTGCCCTCCCCATCCTCTAGTCATTCCTCCTCCTTCTGAGACTAAGAAATCCTCTGACAGCATCTGATGCACATACCAGCTGCATTCATCAGCCTCACTTTGTGGTCGCATTAGATGTTGTTTGTATCACCAGTCACTATATGAGGTTTAACTAACACACCATCTGGGCCAAGGCAGCCGTAACCTCCATTATGTCCCTGGAGAATCTCACCCTGACCCTAGCCTGCACTGCATTTCCATGAGAAGTGTTTAACCATCAGAAAAGTACCACGGAAGAGGAAAAAGAAGAAACTGTACTTCCAATGGAAAGATTTTTCATTTAAATGCACTTTATTGTGTGATGTATTCCTTTAATTAAAGCGTGTGTCTGGGTGCATTGGTTGCTATTACAGTGCAATTCCTCATGTTTATTGAATGCAAGAGTAGCTGGGGCGATGCAGTGGAAACTCACATAATAGCCAGAGCACAACTTAAAGCTATAGTTTCCTGATCTTTGGAGCTTCTAAGGAGTAGATAATATTCAGGGTGATTTTGGTTAATGACCAAAAGTGATGAGATGTCCTCTGTCAATTTGAGTAGGTCTGGTCTCAAAACCAGATTGTTTTTTTTCCAAATAAGCTTGTATAGTTTTGTGTTGCTGTCTAATTCAGGTTGCATCTTTCACTTCCAGATGAAAGGCAGAAGTGGACAGAGGAACATCACATACTACAAAGTCCCCAATGCCTTCCAAAGGTGGTGTGGACTGGTCCCTGCCATTCATGCTACTCTATGGCTTACAAAGCACTTTTATGTTTCTTCATGGGCTTCTCTTAAGGGGCCTGTTAATCATGACATCCACTATCCTGATCAGGGAACTAAGACTCAGTAAGTAAGGTAAACGAAGTGCACAGAAGCAACAGAGATGCACTTGGGCGACATCTCTGCATCTCAGTCTGTACCCTTTCCACCAACTCAGTGCAGGGGGTCAGACGTCTTCTGATAGCACCATAAGTTATGATGACTTTGGGACAAATTCTAGAATCAAAGGTTTTAGTCTTCTCATCAGTGTGAAGAGGAGATATTTTTCAACATTCCTTCAATTATCAAATTCTGAGAGTCTAGATATTTCTATAAGCTGAGAAATGAGTAGTCAGGGAAAGGCAGCTTCACTTCATGATCATCCAGGAGGATAGTTAATTTTCTTCTAGCCAGGGCCCTGCTGTACTGCAAGGAGAAACTAGCCTTTCCTTCAATTATTAGTCCTATCTTTTTTCTCAAAGTTACTGAAAAAAGTCATCATAAAATATCAGATATAAAATACAGTCAATCGTTAATCAATAATTTCAATAGATTAACTGTCTTCATTTCCCTGTGACCTCTGCAGGCAGGGCTAACACAATCATGCATTTTACATGCTGATGTATTATCCCTCTGCAGTATCTCACAAGGAAGAAGGAAGGTCCATCCTTTTGTTCTTCCTCTCTCCAAATAATTGTCCCTAAATCTTTAGGATACCTTTTCTCTTCAAATAAATTCTTGAAGGCAAGAACCCAAAATAACACCCTTAGGAATGTGGCTCAACATTTAGTGTTTACTGCGAGGATATAATATCATTGAAAGTATTTTCATCGTTAATCATATTGAAAGCATGTTCTTCTGCCTCTTGGATTCTTCCCTCAACAATTTAAGCTCTGCTGTCTTTTCCAGATTCTTCTAAAAAAAATTAACTTCTCATTTGGCTCTGGCACATACTGGCTCCTTATAATGGCTTAAATCACTGACTTCTCAACATCGTGTTTTAAATTCTTCAACTTGGACATTTTAAAAAAAGAACCAAACTCACTAGGGGTATTATGATATAGAAAGGGATAATGCACATGTTTAAAACACTTAGCACCAACTCTGACATGCACCAACTGTTCAATACAGATGCGTTAGACCTGAGAATTTTAAAAATATATCTATTTGCATAGTTCCTTAAGGTTAAAGGGGAAAAAAGAAGACAACATGCAGGCAAAATTCAACTCTATTTTACCCTCTCAAAACGACCTTCGTTTTTCTTCAGTAACGTTCAGTAGGATGGATGGTACCTTTTAAATACACAGTGGCTATGAAGTACTTCACCACAGACCTCTTCTTATGAGTCAGTACAATGAAAACCACAGTCCAGGCACCAAATGATAGCTTAAAGCCACATCAGGATGACAGATGCATCCAGAATGGTGCTACGGCCCTCAAAGTTCTGCCAGGTTTGAATGCATTTCCGTGGCTAGAGACTGTTAAAATGAAAGAGATTCTTTCATGGGGAATTTCTACTGATATCAGTGAAATGCAGACCTTCATCCAAGAACTGATTACTGGATATTCCCTATGTGATGAGTACTAGGGATTCACAGAAAAGACAAGGTGTCTTCTCCACTGTTGATCACAATCTTCTGCAAAAATGACTGCCTGGTAGAAATCAAAAGGCTTCCCACAGATAGGTAAGCTGAATGAAAATGTGCTAAACAGAAATAAAACTATGCAATCGGAATTATGCTTTGCCAAGTAATTTCTCTGTTCATTTCTTATTTCTCTTGAACTACATGAAAAAGATTCCCATTTTTTAGGTCAAAGATAAAACCCCTTCTTCTTTGTGATATATCAAATAATTCCAGCACAGAAGGACTTCTTCCTTGAATGGAGATTCCCATACTTTTGGATTTCCGGCTGATGTCCTGATTTCTAATTTCTGTACTTCAATCTGAGCTCCTGGAGGGCAGGGAATGCCTGGAATTTTCATCATTTTATACCCAGCACAAAGCACCCTGCTTAGTACTTACTAACAACACTCATAATTAATATGTAACCAATGAGCAATCCTCTCAACAAATATTTGTGTTATAAAGATTCAGAAACTATGGTCTATAATTACGATTGAGTGTCATGCAGGTATATTTGGTTCAAGCTTCTGTCACTCCACTCCCTTTCCCTATCCTTACTAACTCACACTTGCACACTTACCTTGAAAAAGTTAGTTATTCTCTAGACCTCCATTTACTCCTTTGTTTATTTGAGGTGAGGACCACCAGAGGTGGGCATAACAATGGTTATATCTCCTAGTATAATAAGGAATCAATAACATTTTGAATGCAAAATTTGATGATGTGCCTGGAACATAGCTGTTGATATCAATACCAATGCCTGGTATTGTTAATTACTCTGTGTTTGTGTGTGTGTGTTTAACCTCAATTATACTATAAAGATCCTTGAGAACAGAAAGAATATTACATATTTCTCTGTACATCTCATAACACCCAACACAGAGCTGCACAGAAAGTAGATTCTTAATAAATGCTAACTGATCAACTGGTTAGAATGCCCAACCACTAGCTGGGATTCCAGGAGGAAAAGAAACCAAGGATCCTCCACTGAATTGACTCCCTTCCTTCCTTGGGGAAGGAGCTTTCAAGGATACATGATAATTAGAGGAAGGATCTAGTGCTAAGACTATTTCACACTCACTCATTCCATTGGTCCACAGGTGAGTCTACAGCACCAGTAATATGTTGCCTGAAATGACAGAGAACAAGTTTCTGTCTTCATGAATCTTTAATTCTAGTGGGAAAGATGGGAAACAGATAAGAAGTGACATGTTAGATGGTTGCAAATTGTTGTGAAGAAACATAAAGCAGGATAAAGGGTATTGGTAGTGGTAGGGAGGAAGCTGAATATTTCACAGTGTGGTTGGGGAAGTCATTTCTAAAATGATGGGATTTGAGCAGAAACTAAAGTCAGTTAGAACTGGAGCCTGGTGAATAATCTGCATCCTCAATGGAATGCAAGAGGAAGGAGGACTGAGACAGGTCTGTGTTTGGATCTGGAGGAATAGCAAAACCTGAGTTGCTGTAGCACCACCAGTGAGTGGAAAAATGGTGGAAATTAGTTAAAATAAGTGACAAGGGCAGAGAGATGGAAAGACTGTGCATGATATGTGAGCCACAGAAGACTTATGACTTTGTTCCAAGTGAGATGGATACTTTTAAGCAGCGAATGACATGACATGACTTACATGTTTGTGAACTACTCTGGCTGCATTATGGATAGCCAATGATAGGTGAACAAAGGAGGAAGAGGTTCTTACAATAACCCAAGCAGGGAGAGATGATGGTGGTGTGGTTTACACATGGGCAGTGGAGGAAGCAGTGAAGAGTGCTGGGAATCTAGGATGTGTTTCAAGAATACAGCCAAGATGATTTGCTTAAGGACTAATCATAGAGAATGAAATAAAAGAAGAGCCAAGACTCCAAAGCCTTTGCCCTGAAATATTCAAAGCAATCTGAGAGGAACAAATTTATGAAACAGAATGAATAGAAACCAGGTGCTTCATTTTAGAATGGAATATTTGGCTTATTTATGAAATATTCATGTTGAGATATCGAGTAGCAATTTGATGGATAAGTGTGGCATACAGGGAAGAGATCTGGGCTAATGATTAGGACAAATGAATGGTATTGAAAACCAGCAGCCTTGATGAGATCATGAAGGAAGAGAGGACAGATGAAAGAATTATTCCCAAGGACTCTTTAATATTTGGAGAGATCAGAATGATAAGGAAGAGCCATAAAAGACTTCTGAGAAGGAGCAGTCATTGAGGGAAAAGATCCAAACAATGGGGTTCCATGATCCACACAGTTCTACTCCTCCTCTTCCCCGCTCCCATCCTCGGCATTCTCTTCCTCCTCCTCCTCTTCTCTCTAGCGCCACTGAATTCCCTCTTACTGACTTTTCTGACTAGAGTCTCCTCATTCCCCAAGACTGTCTTTGTCCTTCTTCAAGGAGAACATCTAAGTGGATGATGACACATAATGGGGGGTGGGAAGGGTTAGTGTTGGGGTTGGAGTTGGGTTTAGGGAGGGGGGCAGGAATGGAGGAAGGAAGGACTGTATAGATGGAGGGGAGGGGTGGGAGGGGTGGGGGGGAAGGGAAAAATGGCAGAATGAATCAAACAACATTACCCTATGTAAATTTATGATTACACAAATGGTATGCCTTTACGCTATGTACAGACAGAGAAACAACATGTATCCCATTTGTTTACAATAAAAAAAAAAAAGGAGAACATCTATGATCCCCAATATAACTTTCACCTCTTATCATATCACATTGGTCTTTCCCTTCTTAGCACTTTGGGTATGACTACACACACACACACACACACACACACACACACATATGAACAGAATTCTACATGAAATTTATATAATTCTATGTTTGTTCACATGTAGATGCAATGAATATCCACCTTTAACTAGACTATTGGTTACTGAATGTAAGGGTCCTAAGTTCATTCACTCCACATTTGATCCATGAATGCAAGAATGATGTTTCAGTCAGCTTTTTAATCATTGTGACTAAAAGACCTGACAAGATGAATATAAGAGAAGGAAAAGTTTATTTTGGCTCACTGTTTCAAAGGTCAGCTGACTTCAGAGCTCAGAGCCAAGGTGAGACAGAACATCATGGCAGAATGGCAAGGTAGAGGAAGGCAGCTGAGGACATGGCAACAGGAAGCAGAGAGAGCTCTGCTCACCAGGGACTAAATATAAACCCCAAAGGCATATCCCCAATAACCTCTAGCCATGCCTTACTTGCCTACAGTTACCACGAAGTAAATACATATCAGGGGATTAATCCAGGGATTTAGTCATACCTCGTAATCCTGCATCGTCTTACATATGAACTTTTAGGGGACACCTCATATCTACATCATAGCAAATGAACGCCAGGTCCAGGCCTATGTATGTTACATCCATTACCTAATTTCAACTTAACACCAATTCTTTGATGTTTGTATAATCAGTCCCACTTTACATATGAAAACTGAGGATGAGAAAGTTTGAGTAACTGGTCAAAAGACACCTAGCTAATAAGCAATGACACCAGGACTGAACAGAAAATGCCAATCTATGTAATTCAAAGTAGATGCCCTTTACATATTCCTGTCACCCCTACACAGTGATGGTTCAGTGAATACCTTTTTGTTTTTATTTTAATTTTTGTTCTTTTTAGTTATACATGACAGTAGAGTCAATTTTGACATCTTTATACACATATGGAGCATATTTTAACTGAGCTTTGTTTTTTTAATAAATTTAATTTATTTGTTCTAATTAGTTGTACATGACAGTAGAATGCATTTTATACATTTTTATAGATCATGCATAAATGAAGTGTAATTTCTCATTTTTCTGACTGTACATATTGTAGGATCACAGTGGTCATGCTGTCATACATGTGCTGAGGTAATAATGTCTGTTTCACTCTACTATCCTTCCTGCCCCCATACCCCTTCCCCTCAGTGACGCAACCACATCAATGTTTATAGCAGCTCAACTCACAAATGATAACCTATGGAACCAACCTAGGTGCCTTTCAACAGATGAGTAGAGTTACTTGATATTAGGTAGAGGGGAGCGAAGGTTCAGTGAATATTTGAAGCAGGTCTGTTTAGAGTGCTGCCACTGAGTCCTTCTCACATGATGGGAGGGATGGCAGCACTTGATAAGATGGACCCTCCCCCTCTTGGTACATTTCCCGCCCCTCCCACTTTCTTCCCCTTCCACTACCTCACATTCACACACAGCTGTCGACATCTGTCTGTGCAGCATAGTCTCCGTTTGTCTTCACCCATTAGCCCATTTTCTGTCCTTCTTTCCCTCTTCTATGCCCTTGCAGGTTTTGTCCATAAGAGCTGCAGGATCCATCTAGCTTCCTTGCCTCTTGCCTTCTAACTACATTCAGTCAAAGAAGGCAGTAGCAGGAGCGTGGAGGCTGAGAAGAGGAAAGGGCAAGGTTTGCTTCCCCACTTCCTACCCTATTTCAGGTATTGGTGCCACTCAATCCCACCACTCCAGCTCTCTCCAGAAACTCAGGAGAATGGTTTCCTTCATCTGCCCAGTCAGTCCCCAGAGTCAAACAGCTTCCTACTCTCCTGTCTCTGGAGGCCTTGCCACACTGGATTAGTTCCCTTACCTCTTCTCTGTGAAGAGTTCCTTCACTCAGTTGTCACTGAAACCGCAGCTCAAGTCAACCCGCTTCTCCTGGCTGAAGCCCAGTTGACATAGCAACAAAGACAATCCTTCTCTGCACCACCCTTCTCTGGCTTCAGCCCCTCCAGACTGTCAAGTAGATGACTGTACTGTGCCCACTGTGATTTTATAACCATCCACAGTCCCATAAAAATCAATGGAACAAAAACCCAGAGAATCTCTATCACACCTGAGAAATTCCCATTACCTGCCCTGAAATTGTCCTGAATTTCCTGAGGTCTAACTTGAGAATAAAGTAAAACGGGGGTGAGGGGAGAAGGAGGTTTGGCATCCAGGTGTAAACTACTGGTAATTTCCACCTTTTTCCTTGACTGTATAAAAAATGAAGCACCCACAAGGAGTTCAGCCTGTCTGAAGACAGAGATAACACCTCGTGAGCCACCGATTCTTAGGACTCTTTGCATAAACATTTTCAAAATCCTAGTTCCCGAGTGAATGGAAGAGAGCTCACAGCATAAATCAAAACCAGGTGGGAAGGAGAAGTTAGGGGGACAGGTGCCCACATCAAATTCTCTGCCTCAACACACTCATGCCAGCAGGCTGGATAGGCACAATGAATGACAAAATGGTTTGTACAGTTTATGTAAACATATTAAACACCTTGCTCCGCACATTTATCTGACATTAAGTGATTAACCAATTGCATAAGCTAATATTTATACATGACTTATAATTGTGCAATGCAAATTAGGCCCCATTTATCATGAAATCAGAAAACTTGGAAAAGGAAATAGAGTTCAGGGACTTCCTAGCTCAATCTTCACATTAAAGGCCAGGAAACTAAGTCCAAGAAAGGAAGCAGCATGTCCAAGGTAGGGAAGAGCAATGACCAAGGGGTCTGTCTGTCCCTGCAGTTGTTTTCTGCCATACTTCACTATTTTCCATCAACCAAGAGGTCTAGTGTGTCCACTTCTCCTGAATTTGAGAAAAAAAAAAAAAATGAGGGTGTCTCTAGCTTCCTTGAAGACCAGAAGAATAATAGGTAACATTTCTTGAGCTCCACAGCAGCAGATACAAAGATCCTAATGTAGTAAGTGATTTAATTTTCACCACATCACTCTAACATTTATGCCATTATTAGGAATTATATAGACTGAGAGTCCTGATTCTCAATTCCAGATGCCTCGGTTTAAAGCCCAGTACCACCATCCACCAGCTGTAGGAGCTTCTCTGTTCCTGTATCTACATCTATGCAGTGGGGGTAATAAGAGCACTTAACATGTAGGAAGGTTGTAAATATTACACTAATTAATGTAAATAAAGCCATTACACTGGTGCCTGGGACATAGTGAGTATCCTGTAAGATGTCGCCTATTGTGCTGTTCCAATTATGCTCCCTATTTTGTAGGTAAGAGAAGGAATTCAGAGAGGTATTAAAGGACTTTCTCAAGTGTGCACAAATACACAGATGCTAAGGGACAGAGCCAGGATGGATCCAACCTGGTCTTTGGGCCAACCCTCACCATCAATGTCACTATCTACTAGGACTTTCTTCAATGATGGGAAGGTTTCCATCTGTGCAACCCAGTAAGGTAGAAACCAGCTACATGTGGCTATGGAGCACTTGAAATGTGGCTAGTACCATGAAGGAAGGGGATTCTTACATTTCATTTACTTATAATTGCTTAAATTTGATGTATAGTCACATATGGTTAATGGTTACTATGTTGGTCAGTTCAGTTCTTTCTACCTTATTCCTTTTGCAGTCCTTACACCCCAGTTGAGGGCATGATGGAGTGTAGACACTTTGTGTCACTCTCTGGGATAGCAACTCTTCTTCTCATCTTTCTGAATTTACTCCCTTCATAAGTCTGTCCTCAAAAAAAAAATAATTCTGCTAAGATGAAATCTTAAGTGTTTGTGAGAAGAATGAATGAAGGAGTGAATCTGTCACCTCCAGTTAGGTTGAGGAGTGACTTCCTGTGCAGCAAGGTGGGTACCTAGGCTGCCCTCCTTTATCTTGATGCAGATGCCCCTTCCCTGGTCTGCAGCACCCTCAGATGTCACACATTGCCTGGGTTCCCCTTGGACACACAGTGTCTGGAAGAGAATTTGGAATATGGTGCCCCAAAATGTCATTTTGATTCTGGCAGTCACATTCCTTCATGTGTCCAGGGAAATTTCAAGTACCTCTTACAACTGATCCCACTCTGGGATTAAAGAATTAAGATGCTCTGCTATAGAGACATAAAATCCTGTGGATCTCAATGTTGTCATTTCTAGCTCTAGTAACTTGGGCCACTTAGATGTTCTAAAACACTTGCTTCTTTGACTCTCTAACGGGAATAATGGTATACTTTTCCAAATGATAGAAAGAGAATGTTTTAATCAGGTGTTTTGCTACTGTGATCAAAGACATGCCAACAATTTTAGAGGAGGACATGTTTATTTGGGGGTCCATGGCTTCAGAGGTCTTAGTCCATCAATAGTCGGTTCCATTCCTCAGGGCCTGAGATGAGTCTGAGCATCATGGAAGAAGTGTGTGGTGGAGGGAAGCAGCTCACATGATGATCAGAATGCAGACAAAGAGAGACTAAGCTCAGCTCACCAAATATATATTCCAAAGGCACGCCTCCAGGGACCCACCTCTTTCAGCCACAACCTACCAGCCTACAGCCACCACTCAGTTAATCCCTACCTAGGAATTAATTCACTGATTGGTTTAAGGCTTTTATAACCCAATAATTTCACCTCTGAATGCACTTGCATTATCTCACACATGAGCTAATATATCTAATATCTAAACCATGTCAGAGATGCTATGTCTGAAGAGTTCAGCACCTTGCACAATAAGTTGTACACGCCTTCAAAAGAATGCCCCACCTCTCCCTTCAAGGTTGAACTTTGAATTGACCTGTCACTAACAGATAATCCCTTTCTGTGTTTTTTCCTAAGGGGGTCCTACAGCCATTCTCCTAGAGGATAAGTAAACTCAAAGAGGGAGCACAAAACTGGATGTGATCTCACATTTTTGCATAAATTTTCCAAATGGGAAGTGCTACATAAAGAATTTTTGGATAATCACCATCCCATCAAAAACCACTTAAGTATATATTTGCAAGTGGTTCTAAAAGCAGCAGACAGGACAACACCATCCCTGTCCTCCAGGCACTCTTCAAAGAATCACTTAGACACAATCTGTTCTCTTTAGAAAATTGCCAAACCCCATGTTCTCTCAGTTTTGCCCCTCTAAAGCAGTTAATTCTTCTCCAAATTTCAAACTACTTTTTTCCCTAAATTTCATGGCATTGCTTATTCTCGGTTTTCTTCCTGCTTCCAGGCACATTCTCCCTCTGTCCCTGTTGTTGGCTCCTGTGTATCTCTGCTCCACCACTTACTGGCTGTGTGACCTCCAAAAGCTCAACCACCCTGAACCTTGATATCATTAAACCTATAGTCAGAGTAATGCTAACCCACTTCATGTGGTTAGTTGGAAGGTTATGTAGGGCAAAGAAGAGAGCCACATTTCCACTGGCTGGGATCCAAGCTCCCAACAAATATTTTGATATTATAGATAAAATATAACTCAAAAATCTTTCATAATTTCTAACCTTGGAACTAAATCAATCAAAGTCAAACTAAGAACTCAAAACCTATGTGGTACTTGGGAGATGGCTTTGTGACGAACCTGGTGTTTAGGGAAGAAAATAGAGATTCTGGAAACTAAGGGGTGAGTTACAACACTACACAAGGAAAAGATACTTGTCTTTATGCTTTATGCTGTAAATAGCTGTAAATACTCTAATATATAAAGGTTGAAATATTATATGTGATTCTTTTGAGATGGGTTGGTCACTATGTGGGCAAACAGTGAAAACTGTCTTCTGATCAAAGCCTTGGGTTGGGGTTTGGGAAGTGTTACAGTTTAGATCTAGAAAGTCCCTTAAAAACTCATGTATTAAGAGCTTGGTCCCCAAAGCAGCAATGTACAGAGGTAGAGCTGTTAGGAAATGATTGGCTCATGAGGACACTAATCATCTCAAAAGATTATGCTGTCCTGGCTGAATGGATATCAGGGAGGTGCAGGAAACTGCAGGAAGTAGGAACTAGTTGGTGCAAATGGATCACCGGTGCCTCTCTACCTCTCTCTCCCTTTCTCTTAGGGAAAATGGGCATAGCCACCCAAAAGATAACAAAACCCCAGGCTAGCTTCAGCTGTGGTATGGAATTTGGACTCACATGATCTGCACAATGGATATAGGAATCCCCAGTAGGTAAATACACATAAAACTGTCCCTGTACATTGATGTTTTCAGGCTATGAGGGATATTTTATAATCCAGGGGACCTTCTGACAAAACAGGACAGATATCCGTGTAAAGATGAGCTAATACTTAAAACACATACATAACCACAACACACATACATAGATGCTCACACACATTAACACACAAAAATGAACCACTGCAAGGTTTAGAATTAAAGAACAGGGACAACTAGAAAATTATAGTTTGATAGTAAAATAAAACCCTTAGCATAGTATTTAGCATGGTATTTAGGTGGTATTTGAAAGTTTCTATTCCTATTTTCTTTTTTTCTATATCCTACATATTAGTTCCAAGATTCTGTTCTTCTCCCTTTGTTGGTTTGGGACCTTTGTTTTATATTTTTGTTTTTTGTGTTTTAATCATTTCCCAATTCATTTAGCAGGGGAAAGAGCAGGATCACCGGTGAGCATTAGAAAAACAGCATATTATGCTACAACCATAATGAATTGTTCACCATTAGAAAAATGAACCAAGAGAACATGAGGCAAAGATGGAAGATCAGGAAGAGACAGGGGGTTCCAATGAGAGGAATCATCTGCCCACCACAAGGGATGGTCATGTGGAAACCTGTGGGAGAAGGAACAAGTGGAATAGGGTAGAGAAACTACTTTGGAGCCTCCAGTCACTGGGGACTCTAACAGGCTTGACCATGACTGAAACCCAGAGAAGGAGCATGAGGCTTTCTTCCAAACTCTCTGTGTGTGCCTACAAGACCCATGGCTGGGGCTCTGGGGCAGGAGCCCTCTCTCTCCCCATATGCAGTACAGCTGTGGTCCAGGGTTTTCAGAAGTGACCCTGTGGAGCAGAGATGTTCATCCTTTAACACATGTACAGGTGTACACCTGTACAACAGGTGTTAAAGCCAAGTCACCCATGTGAATGGCCTCCATATGGGGGATGCTGTTTAAAGATTCAGAAGAAGAGAATGATATTTGAACAAGATATTGAATAAAGAGAAATTATGTACAGTAGGCAGAAGATTAAAGAACACATCTTATTTTAATGTACTAAGGCCTTAGACAATAGCCAGAGTTCTCTAAAACTGGAATTGTCAGCTTTCCGAGGTACTAAGCTTCCTGGAACTGGAAGTATGTAAATCACAGCAATGTGGTAGATACTTAGAACTGATATAAGAAGGATATGGGGCTGGATCACAGACCTGTCCAGCTCCTCTTTAAGAGTTAATTAAGAAAAGAGGAAGTAGGGTACGGACTAAAAACAGCAAAAAAAAAAAAAAAAAAAAAAAAAAAAAAAGAAAGAAAGAAAGAAAGAAAGAAATCTACAGAATATTTACCAATGAGAGTATATAAAATGAGTTCCACACCTAGGAACATTCATTAAAACGAAAAAGAATTTCTTGAACAAATGATTTTACATATTTTTCTCTACCCTTTTCCAGTTTTATTACAGAGCATGGCTATGTGCATATACACACGCAATCCAAAGGAACACCACCTCATGTCACCGGCACAATTAAAATGCTAAAACTATTGTAGTTCACACATGGTCATAACTTGGCCCTCCGTATTTCCATTGCACAGAGAAAGAGCTGGATAATCTGAGTTTTGCTGTCTTCATCTCTGTAATTTGAGAATATGGGCCCTGATGAATTGCAAATGGTGTCAGACCCCAGCTTAGGACTTAATGAGTAAAGATGGGCCAATCACAGATGTCCACACTCCATATTAATCAAGGGCTGATGATTCTCCTCTGGGAAAATGTCCTCAGTGATGTATGGTGTCATTAACCAACTATTACCTAGTTGGTCTCCTTTGCCTAAGACCCCTGACCTTTCTAGTTGCTAGTTTGAACAATTAGGCATTAAGGCAAAAGATGGCCCCAAGAATCTTAGCAGATAACTTAAGAGGAAGCATACCTTGAAGTCTTAGCAAGGTGATGATTCAAAGTAGCAAAAGAAGAAGAGATGTTATATATAAATGAATAAATAACTGCCCTGAAGGATAAGAAAATCTGAGTTACCTCAGTCGATGCAGAGGTCAAATCATACAAAAATCAGGGTCATCTGCTCAGCTATGAGACCTGACAGCAAAACTTTGCAAAGCTGGTTTAGTCCAAGTGGGGAGCTCATAACAAAAGAGACTCAGCACATCTCTGCACCTTTCCCCACAAGATTCTCAACACACCTGACAGCTTTCCTTCATGGTTGTCATTGTACAGAAAGAAAGTGAAAAAGTTCAGAGAGGTTAAACCATCCACCCCATATAATACAACTTGAAAAAGAGTTGCCTTCTGAATCTGAGGCTGATTCTCTCTCCAGAGCCTAGCACTGCCTCTTTCATAGAAGTTCACTTTCAGCTTGGTGTTACCTATAAGATGTCCTCTAAATGACACATCCTTCTTAACTGAGCCTCTCCTTCTGTAATTATCATCAAGTATGTATTGAGCACCCAATAAATACTAGGTAGGTTGCTTTCCCTGCTGAAATCCCTCTCAGCCTCCCACATCCAGTCCATTCTCTCCCCATTCTGTCTGCTCTACAAAGACTCTGACTTGTTGTTGACCTTGGGCTCCTAGGGCATCAAATATGATTAACAGTTCATTACTTTTCCCTCTCCCCAGACTGGGATACTTCATTAATATACCATCATACTCGCATGAGCACTGTGTACAATTACTGAAACTCATCAAGCTCTCAGGAAAAGGTTGGTTGCTGAATGAAAAAGTAAACTCTGGCATGAGCAGATTTGCCTTATTACAGAGCTATGAAATACACACCAAACAGACATTGAAGAACAGAAGATCAGTAAAGGCTATACTAGGCACTGCATATTTTAAAGTCTATAGAGATAATCCAACGGGACAGAGCCCAAGACAACAAAATACACACATATCCATCTGTGTCGCCCTCCATCCTTGATGTGCCCTCTCCTTTCCCGAGGACTGGAAACATCTACAAAGAGATGCTCTCTAGGACTACTACAGCAGAGGTTTTAGAACCAGATATTGCCTGTACTCTTCTTGATTTCCTAATTGTGGTAAGGATATCCATGGAAAGGTCAAGTCAAGAAGAGAAACACTGTCGGAGAGAAACGTTCACACCCAAAGTTCTGAAATGAGTGAGGAGTTCACATGAAACTGATGAAAAAGCAAAAGTGAAGATGCCCTTTAGGTGTTCAATGATTAGTTCATGGGAAATAAGTTACTTACTCAAATGGCCCTCTGTATTTCATTTTATTTATTGTTTATACAAAATCTGTATAGTTTTTTTTTTTAAGAAATAGAGCCACTCAGTTAAAACAGTTAATACTCCAGATGCTTAAGAAATATTACCAGCAAATCAGTTATTAAAAAAAAAAAAAGGCTCAACAGGATCTCACTCCTGAATTTGAGGGCCAAAGTCCTAAACTTGAAACAACTTTAATTTATTTTTAAGTATCTATGAATGTACCACAATGAAACCAATCATTCTGTATAAATAATATGCATTGATAAAAAAGTTAGGACTAGAAAAAGAAAATTAACATGGAGAATAGTTTAAAAACTAAGATATTCTTACACAGCCCTCTGTATTTTAATGGAGAGTTCCTAACTTCCAGGTGGACTATAATAAGAGAAATGTTTAAAGAGATGGAAACATTCAAATTCTTTATTTGATCCTGACACACTGTATATATGTATCAAATGATCACACTCTGCCCCATAAATTTGTGTGATTACAATAATAATTAATTTCAAAAATCAAAATAGGAATGATTTGTTAGTTCTGTATAACAAAGAACAAATTCCCTTTGGATATAAACCAAGGAGTTGAATGACTGGGTCAAAAGGTGGGTCCATTCCAAGTTTTCTGAGGAATCTCCACACTGCTTTCCAGAGTGGCTGCACCAATTTGCAATTCCACCAGCAATGTAAAAGTTTGTCTTTTTCCCCACATCTATGCCAACATCTATTATTGTTTGTGTTCTTGTTAATAGCCATTCTAATTGGAGTAAGATGAAATCTTAGAATTATTTTAATTTGCATCTCTCTAATTACTAGAGATATTGAACACTTTTTCATGTATTTGTTAATTGCTTCTATCTTCTTCTCTAAAGTGTCTGTCCAGTTCCTTGGCCCATTTATTGATTGGGTTCTTTGTATTTTTGGTGTAAAATTTTGTATATTCTTTAGAAATTTTGGAGATTACTGCTGTATCTGAAGTGCATTTGGAAAGAATGGATAAAGAAACTGTGGTATATATACACAATGGAATATTATTCAGCCATAAAGAAGAATAATATTATGGCATTTGCAGATAAATGCATGGAATTGGAGAATATCATGCTAACTGAAATAAGCCAATCCTAAAAAACCAAAGGTCAAATGTTTTCCCTGGTAAGTGGATGATGATATATAATGGGGATAGTGGGGGTGAGAGAAGAATAGAGGAACTTTAGATTACGTTGAGGGAAATGAGAGGGAAGGAGGGTATGAAAAATGGTGGAATGAGACAGACATCATTACTCTATGTACATGTATGATTACACAAATGGTATGAATCTACATCATGCAGAATCATAGAAACAAAAAATATACCCCACTTGTGTATAATGAATCAAAATTCAGTCTGTAAAAATTAAAAAAAAAAAATTAATTTAAAAAAAAGAACAAATTCCCCAGAATAGCACCCAAATACCCCATTGTGAGGCTGTCAGACATCTCAGATCAACTCTCTGGCCATATTTTGTTGTTCCCATCATGCACTTTGTGCCAAAGTAAACTACTGCTAATATAGCTATACCTGCTTTGCCCACCTTCACAAGCTGGCTTGGGCTGCCTGCACTGCCAAAATATCTTTGCTATGTGCTAATTTGACTTTTTCCATGGATAAACTAAAAGAGTTTTTTAAAAATTTTTTTATTTTGGATACATACCTAGGAGTAGGATAGCTGGCTCATATGGTGGTTCATTCCTAGGTTTTTGAGGAATCTACATATTGCTTTCTAGAGTGGTTATAATAATTTACAGACCCATTAACAATGTATGATTGCAACTTTTTCTCCACATCCTTGCCAGCATTGATTATTTGTATTCTTGATAATTGCTTCTCTGACTGAAATCTCAGTGAAGATTTGATTTACATTTCCCTGATTGTTAGGGATGTTGAACATTTTTTCATGTATTTGTTGTCCATTTGTGTTTCTTCTTCTGATAAATGTCCATTTAGCTCTTTTGTCCATTTATTGATTGTGTCATTTGGCTTTTATGTGTTAAGCTTTTTGAGTTCTTTATATATTCTGGTTATTAATCACCTGTTAGAGTAGTAGCTGGCAAAGATTTTTCTCCCATTCTATAGGATCTTTCTTCATGTTCTTTATCATTTCCTTTGCTGGGCAGACATTTTTTAATCTGATGCCAATCTTACTTATTGATTTTTGGTTTTATTTTTTGGACTTTCAGGGTTTTATTGAAGAAGTTGGTGCCTGCACAATATGTTACATAACATTGACCCTATGTTTTCTTCTAGTAGCTACAGAGTTTCTATTCTCGGTTCTAAGTCTGATTAAGGAGTCAAAGACATTTGATTAAGGAATCAAATTTGACTTTTGTACAGGGTGAGAGATAGGGATCTTGTTCCACTCTTCTACATATGGATATCTAGTTTTCCCAGAACCATTCGTTTAAAAGACTCTCTTTTCTCCAACATGTATATATTTGTATATATAATATAATCACAAGTATATATTTATGTACATATATATATGTACACATACATACACACACATATAGATAAAGATATCTGGCATCTTTGTAACTATGTGGGAGTGTCTCTATGTCTTCTATTCTGTTCCACTGATCTTCATGTCTATTTTGATGTCATTGCCCTGCTGTTTTTGTTACTTTAGTTCTGTAGTATAATTTGAGATCATGTATTGTGATGCCTCCAACATCATTCTTCTTGTTCAAGAAGGCTTTGTTATGTGGGGTCTTTTATTCTTCTGAATGAATTTTAGGACTCTTTTTTCTAGTTCTGTGAAGAACATTATTGGCATTTTAATGAGGATTTCATTGAATCTGTGTAATGCTTTTGAAAATTATGGCCATTTTAACAATATTTTCTGTGTATCCAAGAATATGGGAGGTCTTTCCATCTTCTAAGATTTCCTTCATTTTCTTCAGTGTTCTGTAGTTTTCATCTCCTTAGTTAAATTAATTTCCAAGTATTTTATTTTACCAGGTTATTGTGAAGGGAATGGTTTTTCTGATTTCTTTCTCAGTAGAATCACTACTGGAATACAGGAAAACTATTGATTTGTGAATATTTATCTTATATCCTACTATTTTGGTGAACTTACTTATCAGCTTTAGAAGATTTTAGTGGCGTTTTGGGGTCCTCTAGATATAGGATCACGTCATTAGCAAACAGATAATTTGACTTCTTCCTTTCCTATTTGTATCCTTTTAATTTCTTTCTTGTGCCTGACTGCTCTAGCTAGAGACTCAAAGGACTATATTGAATAGGAGTTGTGAGCAAGGACATCCTTGTCTTATTCCTGATTTTAGAAAAGATGCTTTCAATTTTTCTCCAGGATAACACTAGCTTTGGGCTTCTCTTACATAGTCTTTATAATATTGAGGCAAATTCTTTGTATACCTAGTTTCTCCATTGTTTTTAACATAATGGGTGCAGAATTTTATCAAAAGTCTTTTCTTCATCTATTAAGACAATCATATGACTCTTGTCCTTAATTCTATTTATGTAGTGAATCATATTTATTGATTTTGTATATTTTGTACCAGTCTTGTATCCATGGGATGAAACTCACTTGATCATGGTTTACTATTTTCTTGATGTGTTTTTAATGTGGTTTGCTAATATTTTATTAAGAATGCTTTATCTAGGTTCGTAAGGGATCTTGGTCTATAGTTTTTGTTCCTTGATGTGTTTTTGTCTAGTTTTTGTATCAGGATTATACAGGCTTCATAGACTGTTTTGAGGAGTGTTACCTTCCTTTTAATCCATGGAATAATTTGAGGAAGACTGGTGAGAGTTCTTTAAAGGTTTGGGAGAACTCATCTGAGAATCCATCCATTGCTAGGCTTCTCTTTGTTGGAAGGCTTTTAATTGCTGTTTTAATTTCATATTGTTTGATATTCTTTGATAGTGTTCCATTTAGATTTTCTATGTATTCCTGGTTCAATTTTGGCAGGTCATATATGTCTACAGATCTGTCAATGTCTTCTAGGTTTTCCAGTTTATTGGAATAAATACAAATCTTAGCAAATACCAAAAAACTGATAAAATCCCATGTATCCTATCAGATAATAATGAAATAAAACTAGAACTCATCTGTAAGAAAAATTAAAAGAAATCACATAAACATGTGGAGGCTGAACAATACTCTTAAATGAGGAAATGATCAAAGAAGAAATGAGAAAATAAATCAAGAAGTACTTAGAAGCAAATGAGAACAGAGATACAACATATCAAAATCTCTGAGACAGCATGAAAGGAAGTTTTAAGGCAAAAATTTGGAGTGTTGAGTGCCTACATTAAAAAAAGAAAAAAATCTCAAATAACCTAATGCTACACCTCAAAACTTTAGTAAAGATAGAATGAGCTAATGCCAACATCAGTGGAACACAGGAAATAATTATGATGAGAGTCAAACCTAATGAAATTAAGAATAAAAAATATATATGCAGGATCAATGTAACAAAGTTGGTTCTTTGGACAGATAAACAAGATTGACAAACTCCGAGCTAAATCAAACAAAAGAAAGAGAACAAAGGACCAAATTAAAAAAAAAATTGAGATGAAAAAGGAAATAACACCATAGTCACTTCTGAAATCCAGGATATCATTAGAAATTATTTTGAAGTACTTTTTTCTTTTCAGTGGGATGGGAAACCAGAACTCTTTAGACCTGAAGTCACATTTTGGTAGTAAATATTCTTTTCTATGATTAATTCTTATCTGTCAAAATTCCTCTATCAGCTTCAAAATAGTTTCTCACATATTAGATAATTTTCACATGTCTCTGAAATTAGTAAAGTCATTCCATCTTACAAATTAAAATAGATAATATTTGTACTGAGTTAAAAATGTTCAGAATATGGTCTATCTTGGTAAATGTTCCAAAAGCTTTAGGAAGGAAGTGTGCTCTGTTGATTGAGGTGTACTAGAGAAGTCATTTAGGTCAAGTTAGTTTACAGCATTGTGCAATTCTCTAATATCATTATTGACTTTTCTTTCTATTTGTTCATGTACTAGCAACAAAAATATCAGGACCTTTAAAAATTATCATTCAAAAAATCAAATTTCTGAAATGCTTAGGGATAAATCTGGCAAAGAGGTACAAGATCTATAAAGTGAAAAGCATAAAATATTACTGTGTAATATTCCTTAATAATAAGCTGAAGGAAACCTAAACAAAGAGGGAGATAAACTGTGTTCACAGATCAGATGACTCAATAATTTTAAAATGTCAATTCCTCTCAAATTGCTCTATATGCTTAATGCAATCCAGATAAAAAATTCTGGGAGGCTTTTGGGGGTAATAGAAATTGAAAAATTGATTCTCAAATTCATTTGAAAATGCAAAGTACCACAATGGCCAAGAAATCAAGATAATGTGACACTGTTGTCAAACTAAGCAAATAGATCAATGGAAGAGAATAGAGTTCAGAAATAGATCTGCGAATATATGGTCAATTGATTTTTTGAAAAAAGTGTAGAAGTTATTCAATGATAAATGAAAAGTCTTTTCAAGAAGTGGGATTGGAACAATGTGGTATCCACATGTAATAATAATAAAAAGCTTGATCCATAACTCACATCATATACAAAATGGATAATAGAAATATTAAACTTAATACTATAATAGTATCTAGTAAAAAGCAAAGGAGAAAATCTCTATGACAGGGATTTAAATCTCAAATCTAACACCAAAAATATGACCCCAAAAGAAAAATAATTGACAAATTGTATTTTATGATTTTTTTTCATTGAAATACACTCTTAAGAGAATAAAAAGACAAGCTGTGATATTGGAGAAAATACTACAAATTCTATATTTGATAAAGAATTTTTATCTAGAGTAAAGAAAGACTCTCAACACTTAATAAGAATACTAGCAACCTAATTTTAAGTTGGGCAAAACCTTCACTAAAGAAAGTATGTAAATAGCAAATAAGCACCTAACTCTCAAGATCTTTAGTCATCAGGAGAATGAAAATTAAAACCACAATGAGATATCACTATTTAGAAAGGTTAAAATTATAAAGATTAGCATTCTAAGCATTGATGAGGAATATGCAAAAACTGCATCTCTCACACACTCCTAGTAGAAATGAAGAGTGTACAACCACTTTAGAATATAATTTGACCTTTTGTTAAAATTTTGAAAGTACATCTACCATATCATCCAGTCATTCCACTACTAGCTACTTGCCTTAGAGAAGTGAAAACATAAGCCCATACAAAAACCTGAACATGAGTGTGTTGCATCCCACGGGGGCTCGTGCAACTGGGGCGGGGGTGAAAGGCGCAGTGTCAATAACCACCCAGACACGGGGAGTCAGGTAAGAGCAGGCGAGAGCTGCTGACTCATTTATTGCGGAAACTGCTTCTTCTTTTATTGAGTACCTATCCAATCAGCATGTCACTCAGCACGTCACACCACTCCAGACCACCAATCATTTAGTCTCCTAGAACCACCAATCATCTGAGGGTTTTGTATTTTGCACCAATGGGGATATATTATTCCACATGAGTGGTCACAGCAACTTTATTTTCAATAGCCAAAACTTGGATTCAATCCAAATATTCACCCACAAGTGACTAGATAAACCAATTGTAGTATACCCACACAATACAATAGTACCAAGAAAAAATAAAAGAAACTATCGATACACACAATATCAATAGATGCATCTCAAAATAATCATAAGAAAATGAAACGATGTAGGAAAACAGTGCTTGTATGTAAAACTCTATAGAACGTAAACTAACCTCTAGTGCCTGAAAGCAAATCCCCAACTGTGAATATGGTGAAGGGACAGAGAAGGGGGAGAAAAGAATCATAAAGGAGCACAAGGAAACTTTGGGGTGACAGATTTGCTCACATCCTTCACTGCAGGGATGACCTCATGTCAAGACTTTATCACATTTGTGCACTATAACTTGGGCAGTCACTGGATGTTAATTAGGCCTAATGAAATTGCTTATAAAAATCTGAAGGCAACTCATTGTGACCCTTGTTTTATTTTAATCAATATTTATACGACCCAATGTTTAACTCCAAGAGAATACCTTTAGTCTTCCATACAATAATTAGAGCAAACATTTTTCAAGCTAGGCCAGACCTACTTCTCAGTGCACACAGACAATCTATTCTTCTATTTGGTGGCACTTACTCCAATTGCCAACAGTTACTGGCATGATTAGTATTTCTCTTTCCACTACTGCACTGATGATTAGCAGTATCCATTGCTGCATCTCTGGCTCCTGGTATATGGTAAATGCTCAGCACATTTTTGTTGAATACATATTCACTTGGTATGTAGGTAGTGAAGGGTCAGGGTTCTGTTTTGGTGCCGTGGATCAAACCCAGGGCCTTGTGCATGCTAAGCACACACTCTATCACTGAGCCCCACCTCTAGCCACGGGCAAGATTTTGACACTCTCAATGCCATATATCAAATGGTAGGAGATGGGTTTTGTTTGCTATTTTTCTTTCTATTTTATCCCATGTATTTCACCAATATTCACTCAGAAAAAAAAATTGAGTACTTAAAACAAATATTTCTTAGGATCTATTAGACTCTGACAGAGAGAAGTGAATTACTTGGGGGGAAATGTGGCACAATTTTCAGTTATTTTGAATGATTATGCTGTGACATCTGTAAAAGGAATTAAATGAATGATATCAGTTTTTTACCTGCTGATTAACCTCACATTTTCAGCATCATGAAAGGGAAAGTGACTATCTAAACCGTAGGGCATGCAGATTACATCAGAGTAATGACCTACTGGTAAAACCTGAATGCTTCCTTCAGGGACAGGATCCTTAGGGCCATAACATCCAGGAGACCGTCCACGCCAAGACAGATGGGAGACAGAGTGGCTTTCTCAGCCACCTTTCAGCATCTTCATTATGAAAACATTCAAGTCCAATATTAGCACAACAGTGTTTGAAGAAAGAAAAGTTAATATATCATCTTTCCCTCACTCACTCCCCAGCCACCTATTACAAAGCTTCTAGATTACAACCCTGCTATCTCTAGCAAGTACTTCAAATTAAAAAGTCTTCATTTTAAAAAAGCCTTGTTTCAATAACTTACTTGGACAGCCACTGCTGGCTGCTGTCTCCAGGACTTGGAGCAGCCAAGGGAGGCGTGGGGCAAAATGTCAGGAAAGCAGCTAACGGAAAAGCAGCCACAAAAATAGGATTAACCCCTCTCGGGTACACCTTGGCAACAGGCCTACCAGGGCCTGCCCTCAACCACTCAGCGCATGGGGGAAATAAGCAACTCTTCTGTCAGTAAAGCAATGCGCCCTGGGCACAGCCCTGGGCCTTTGCAATCAGACCATGCGATCGATGGCATCCTTTTGGGTTTTGTCATGGTCAGCTTTAGTAGTCGCCTCCCTCCTGTGGGAATTCCAGGCATCACAAAATCTGATTCTATTTTCAAATCACTCTAAAGTTTGTCCTTTGCTTTTCAACCCTACACGTATTACCTTTATCTCTTGCCCAGGGACAATTTAAGATCTTTTAGATGCTCTAAACACAGAGAAAAATTTTGTTTCCTCTAATGGACTTAAGAAAATAAAAGGTAAAACCACAAAATAAACATTTTCTGAGTATGCTGAAAGGGAAACTGCTTCTTTCTAGATTTTTCTTTAAGATATAAGAAGTTTAGTTAAGGTTCCGTAGACAGTTTGCCTAGGTATATTTTTTTCTAGAAAGTCTAATTTGCTTTGAGTTATGAAAGGTAAATAGGACTAACCAGATAAAGGCAGGAGGAAAAGGACTCCTAGAGGAAGCACTTAGACCAGGGCATTTCAGTGCAAAACAGGAGGACACAGCCCCTCTCTGTTAGTGAAAGGAGTGCTTGGGAAAAGGAGGTAGAAAGTTAGGATCCAGGCAACAAGGATCTATGTGCTGAGCTGAAGGCTTTCGCTTCATCCTGCAAGTTAAGGGTAAGCTGGTGATGCCAACAACTGAGCCAATGATTAAGAAGACCTGGAACAAAATCAAGTCAACCAAACTTTTTTCTGTAACTCCTGGCACATCTGAGATCTACTGACATTTTCAAATGCAAAGGGATGACAAAAATAAAACACACAAATCAAAACAAATCTAGTTTCTAAAATCAAATAGTCATGCAAAAATAAGTTGCCATCTGAGTCTTCTTTGAGGTTCTGTTCCCTCAATTCCAGTGGTCTCAATGGCCTGGGTGCCATCTATTTTCTTGTGTCTCCCCTGATTTCAGAGTTATCCCACATGAGTGCAAGGGAGCTGGGGTGTTTATACACCAAATTCCATTGGACATTTGTTAAGGGCTGTTCCCAGATGTTAATTCTCTGGCACATCTAAAGCTTGCTGTGCAGAGGGGTAGAGAAGCTTCTAGAGGCTGTGGGCAAAGAAGTGCAAATATTGGCAATCGGAAGTACCAGGGAGCACACAAGAGTGAAAATACCAAATGGAATATGAACAGAACATTAATATTGCCTGCTAAAATTGGATTTCTGATGGAAATCAGTGATATGGCTGAGTTTTACATCCTTGTTGATGTGGGGCCAAAATAATCCATAAATATGAGGCAACAGCTGACATCTGAATTACACAGACAATAAACATCAATGGAACACCACCCTATATCTCATGCCCACAGAACTGCCACTATTACAACCCATTTCACAGTCTCTTCTATTGAAAAACTGGCCTTGAACTCCTTGCTATCTGGTCCTGGCTTAGGAGTGTGAGTCCCCCACGCAGCATTTCCCTAGTCTGGAACCCATTTCCTGCCCTGTCCCACTTCTACCTCATTGTGCTTAGAACGCACTGCTACACATTCTCTATTGCTCTTTTGAGTAGATGAAAATATATTGGATGGAGTTTCTTTCCACCTACTACCTCCTCCCTTGATTAAAAAAAGAATTACAAAAAGAGAAATTCCCAACTGTTATTTTCTCCTTTCATTCCACTCCTATTCCCTTGCAAGGCCCTCCCCCTCCCTTCCCAACCACAAATCAAACAATTCTGGACATCCCACGTCAAAATTCACGAGAACAATATGCATGCGGTACTTTTAAGTAAGAAGTCAATGTTCTATAATTTAATTTTCTCCTCTCACATTAAACCTGCCATTCTTTGCATAATCAGAGTGATAAATGCAGAGTCAGACTCCTTCTTCCTGACATTAATACCCATCAGTACTTCAAATGCAAACAATTGTGACTTTCGACTTTATAAAAATTACCAAGAGCACAAACTCTGCTTAATTAAACCATTTAAAAGTTGCTTTTGTTACATTTAATGAATGATATATTATACTGCAATGAAACATGCAGCAATACAAATACTTCACAATGCTTCCAATTAAGACTCACTTCACTTATGCCAATTGACAACACTAGTGTTCCACACTTCATTCAGTTTGTGCATTTTAAATGAACTGGTTAGTGAGAAGGGTGCTTCTTTGCTAATGAGTTTTGTAATCAAGGCATCTATTTTAATTTCAAATTGGCTAGATTGGGGGAAATTGCTAGACTAAATGACTGGTACTAATTAGGATTATAAAAATATTCATCATGCCATGGAATTAACATGGGGGTCTGATTTTCCTATATTTGCATATTGCTTGAGTTTTGAGGGAAAAAATCTTGACAAATTGTCTTCTCTTTAGCAAATTGAACAAACACTATATCTGTTTTAGTCCTTCTTTTCATTTAAAGCATAATACATATTCATGATTTGTAAATGAAGTTAAATGATTTCAACTTCTATCTTCATTACCATATTAAAGATGTTGTCTCCATAAGCTTCCTTAAAAAACTTCAGATCATAGTATTACCTATTTAAGTGACAAATGCTTTGGTTTAATCTATATATTAACCCAAAGTCTGGAGCAAAATAATGGGAAGAAACGCAACTGCCTTGCTGTTGAGTTTTCTATTTTTCCCCCCTAGGAAGAATGAACTAGTCCTATTCTTGCCATTGGTCTGCAATCTGATAAGCTCTCTCCTCAAAGTTCCACTCCAGAATGTACCACCAGTTGAGATGTGAGCTGAAGAATACTGTCCTCATTTGAAGGTTTGGTCATGGCTCGGCTGATTTTGCTGTGTAGCTATTGCCACGCTCACCAGGATTGTGTTCAGTATAAAGGGGCCTGTACCGAGGTCTGTCCCAAGGCAACTGCAAAGCTGTCTATCTACCAGGGAGAGTAGTGTGGAGGTCACACCACAGTCAGACCCAGGAGAGAGAGAGTAGAGAGCAGGCCAGGCCTCTCACTGGCTGTGTGACCTTGAACAAGTTAGCATAACCTTCTAGAGGCAAATGTTTATCTGTAACTCAGAAATAATATCCACCTTACTGATGCCTAGGAGAATTCAATGTAATAATGTATATGAAACACTTGTCAGCTCTCACAAAACAGAAGGTACTGAAGGACATATATCTCATTCCTAAGAAAAAGCTATATGCTCAACTCTGCATAATGCACCATGGGGCAGGTGCAGCTACCAGGTACAAGCCTCGACTCACTGGCTGTGTCCACACCCCTTGACTGCCACAGTACGTTTCCATTACAGCTGTCACATCAAATAAACAAATGCTAATTCAATTTTGGGATACAGCTGGAAAATTCATCTGAAAAACCACCAGAATAAATCACTTCCTTAACATCTATCTATACTGGGTGCCTTCTAAATAATAAAACCTATATCTATTGCTGAGCTGTAAATAATATAGATGGAGGTTATATCCAACAAGATCTTACATTTTTTAGGAGGGGGAAAAAGTCCTATAGCTTCACAGTTCTAAAGGGACCATAGTGAAAAACAAAGCTGAGGAAAAGATAAACCCAGGCTTGGTATATTCCTACTTCAGGTAAATCTTTCTCTATAACACACTGCCTCTTGAGATGGGATTTAAATAATGAGTTCAAATGATTTTGCCCAAATCAATCTTACTCACACCTAAAATCTTTCTGAAGAGCATCGTCTTATAATTAGGATGAATATAAACTCTTCATGGTAGATTACATTCTGGATTTTTTAAATTATAAAGGCAATCTAATGAAATCATAAAAAATTTAGAAAACAAATAGTATGAAATGGAGGAACTTTAGATTACGTAGAGGGAAATTAGAGGGAGGAGGTGGGGTATGAAAGATGGTGGAATGAGATAGACATCATTACCCTACGTAATGTATGATTACACAAATGCTATGAATCTACATCATGCACAACCTTAGAAATGAAAAGATGTACCCCATTTGTGTACAATGAATCAAAATGCAGTCTGTAAAAATAAAAAACAATTTTAAAAAAAGAAAGAAAATTCCCCACAAATTTAATTCCATCACCCTAATAAACCCAGTTAATATTTGGGAATATTTCCTTACATTTTAAAAATTCATTCTTTCCTTCCTTCCTTATGACTTATTTTTACTATTTACAAGCTTGTATTCAAAGAGTACTTCTTTATTTACTATTTATTATTTATGCATTTTTACGTATCATATATGTAACATGAAACATGTATGTATTTAATAGGTATTGATACACATTCATGTTGCTACACGGTCATTGTGACCACCATTTTAATGGATGCAACAAATGTCATGTTCCATGATTTAAATTCCTTCAATAGTGAGCATTTAGTTAAAAGTCTCTCGGTTTTTTCCCATTACAAATGACTTTGATAAGTATCATTATTCCTAGAGCTTCAGGGTATTATTCCACAGGTATGGTCTCAAAAGTGAGTAACTGAATGAGTGGATCAAGTTATGAATATGCACATCTTCTGATACATACTGCCAAGATATTTTCCAGGAAGGAAACTAATTTGCATGCCCATCAATACTATTTCAGAATATGAGTTTCATCATAATTTTGCCAAAACTGGTATAGAAAAGAACACATTTTAAAAATTAAAACCTGTTATTAATTTCAGATGGACATTTTTTTAAAGTTTCCTTATGAATTTTCTAATTAGCTGAGCTAATCTGCATCGGGTTTAGACAAATTCTCTAATGTTTAAAGTTAAATGTTTTTCAGTTAAAACATTTCTTCTTTTCCATTTGCCTCACTTGCTACCTTCTAACCTTTATACTGGGGATTGATCTTATCTGTTCCCTTGCCAGATTAGCCAGTCATAAATCAACATGGCCCTAACTGATGGTGGCCCCAGTGAGGACGGAAGGTAGTGATTTTGAGAGGCAAAAAGGAGTTCAGGAAGTTTCTTGCTCAGGGAGTTAGTTTCATCGGGCTTGAGATACATACACTTTTCTGCACTTACACTACAACTTGCTATCAAAAGCTTAAAGCCTGGCCCTGACTCTAAAAGACCAGCTGCTATCCCACCAGAGTGAGAGGTCAAAATGCTGCAGAGAATGGACACAGAAAAGAAGACATGGCCTGGGCAGACAGAAGAGAGCCTCCAGCCAGAAAGGTTTGCAAAGGAAGGGGCTAGCAAAACAGTTTCTGAGTCCAACTAGAAAACTAGAAATCTAGGGTCAGGATTTGGCCAAAGAGGTGGGAGTTAGGGCGGTGGTTAGAGCACAAAGGAGCCACATGCACATGAAAACAAAGTCAGCCCAGGGGAGAAGCAGGTGGGTGACATGGAGAAGCCACGACACTGCCCTGCTCCACTTCCAGACCCGTCTAGGGCTCTAGCTTCCTGTCCTAAAACTGCCGTGGTTGAATTTCTAGGATGAGAGCATGTCTGCTCTGGGAAAGGTATTATTGACTAATTGACTACCTGAACACCCTTCTTAAAGCCTATGTGTACTGCATCTTCCATTTATTTTATTTTATCTAGAAACAGGTTCCCACTATGTTGCCCAGGTGGGCCCTGAACTCACAATCCTACCTCAGTCTCCTAAGTAGCTGAGGACCATGAATTATTTTAGCAATTTTTTTTCCCTCTGAGGAAATGCATCAGGTTACTAAAATTCACACCCAGATGGGAGAGCAACTGATCAGCCTGTCTGCGGTGTGATAAAGAAAAAGCAGGCTGGAAAAGACAAAGGCCACAGGACCTGTGCGTTTGCTGAAGGCTGTTCTTTTGAGTTAATAATATTCTTGTGAGCAACATCAATGTGAGTGGAGATCCTCACTGTACCGACGGAGAGCAAGTTAATGGTTAACATTAAACACTTCTGTCATTCCAACCTCAGCTCAAATACACTGATGGCAACATGTGCATATCACGGGGTATATTGGATTATGTCCCCACCCACTAGGTGATTGCTCCACCCCCTGGCATTGCTAGGGTGACATAGATAGCACAACCACCTTGTACTGAGGAGACAGTAGCGGCACATGTTATATGAAAGTGGGGTAATGGATTTTTAGATTTCTTTCTAGTGATACTCAAAGGGCATTATGGTTTAGATATAAGTTGTCCCCCAAACGTCATGTGTGAGATGGTGCAAGAATTTTCAGAGGTGAAATGATTAGAATCCACCCATATGGATTAACTGGGTGGTAACTGTGGGGAGGTAGGGTATGGTTGCAGGCAGTAGGTTACTGGGGATGCCACTTTGGGATTTATATTTTGTTCATGGTGAACGGAGCTCCCTCTCTGCTTCCTGGTTACCATGTCCTAAGCTGTCTTCCTCTGCCAGGTCCTTGTGCCATGATGTTCTGTCTCAACGTAGCCCCAGAGCTATGGAGTCTACAGACTTCGGACTATCTCTGAAACCAAGAGACCCCAAATAAACTCTTCCTCCTTTAGTTGTTATTGTTGGTTCTTTTGGTCACAGTGAAGAAAGGCTGACCAAAACAAATGGTTTTAAAAGAATGGAAGAGGACCTAAGGACAATGCAATGTTTATCTTTAAATAAAAAGCACCCATCAGGCCTATACCTACCCCAAAAATGACAAGTTCCAAACCTGTGATCATCCCTAATTACCCCCAAGTAGCTCTGTCTCCAACAGCTGGGGAGACACAAAACCAGTTTCTTCAAGTGGCTACCAAGAAAGTTACCATCACCTATCAGTCCTGGAGGATATGAATACAATTATGTTTTTTATCTGACTGTTGAGAATGAGAATATAAATGAAAGGCACAGCTTCACCTATGTCCAGCATTTCAGAAGGGCAAGTTTGAATTTTGAGGTCCTGAACAATAGATACACCTTTGTGCACCAGTGCCTTGCTGGTATGGTCCAATCAGCAAAGTCTGCACTGGACTATCAACCTCCTCCCTGCTGGGCCTAGCACGGCCAGTCACCATACTGAAACCCTACATCAGTTTCTTAGCCAGCTTGTCAATCCACCAGCTACGATTGCACTTGGCAGGTAGGAGGTAATCAGCAAAAAATCCCAGAGTTCGCACAGAAATGATAAATTATCAAAGTGATATATAAGCTAATCACCTTGATTTGATCATTACACAATGTACACATGAATAGAAACATTACACTTGTATTCAAAAACCATGCATGATTATGATGGGTCAATCACAAATATATTTTAAAATACCCTAAGCTGTCTGCACCCCCCTCCAATGCTATAAAAGCAACCCCTTGTTATACATGCTGGTGTTTCAGAAAGTGTTCTTTCCATTGAAATTATGAGCTGTTCTAGAGCAATCTAGCCCAGAAGTGCCCGCTAACAATGGAACCTGGAATCCCACTGAGTTGCTCATCTCTGACCTCCAAAAATCAGCTGTATTTGAAAAAATTTCATTTGGTCAAGAAGAAAAATGGTAACAATGACTTTGAAATCTCACCTCTTGTGCAGAAAAATGGCTATTTTCAACTCTTTATCCTTGGAAGGCCCCCTGTACCTTCACAGAATACATGAACATGTACCCATTTAAAAAAGATGCACTGAGTCTCTTGTCAAAAGGAGGGATATTTGAACAATCAGCCTTCTACGGCAATGAAAATAGAAGCTTTCATTTCTAGGATATCTTTGTCTTTAAAACTTATCTCAAAATCTTTCAAAACAATCTATTTTTCATAAGATCATTGAAGTCTCCAAATAATCCACAACATCACAATGTAAGCTGTTTTAGTTATCAAGGAGGAAAGAAGCTGGTGGGAACAATAGAGAAACTCACCTCTTAAATAACTGATAAAGGTACAACAGTCTTTTTTTTTTTTTTTTAAGTTAGCTTTGGTTCCAAAATTAGGGGAGAGGAGTAGCTTTTCTTTTTCATGTCCATTTCAGTCAACCATAACCTACTAGTTCCACTGCTTTTTCACTTTAAAGCTCATAGATTCTTATAAAACATCTCCAAAGATTCCTATAGCCAAGAAGCCAAGAATAAATCTCTTGTCTTCGCTAAGTAAAGAATCTGATGGGCAGAGCAGGAGTTGGCACAGCAATTAACAGGAAGTGGGAAGCTCATGAGATGGGTAGAAAGGAAGGAACTGCTCAAAGGCCCAAGTCAAACTGGTCAGGAAACAAAGGACTTTGAAAGATTGGAATGCATCAGGAGTTAGAGGCAGGCCCCTCCAGTAGGGTCAGTTGCAAAGGATCTTTGCCTTCTACTCCAATCTCACACTCTTTGAAACTTCGAAAGACAGATGAACTTCCCCTACAACCAGGCCTTGACCTGTATCAGTTATCAGTCATAAGACCACTTGACTCACAACCCACCATCCAGCACCCCAACTAACAGAACATTAGATGCATTTCTCAGTTTCTGGATGCAATTTTGCCTTATCCAGAAGGTATTTCCTCATGTTTCCAGGAGTGTCTTTTCTGAATGAGATCAACTGGCAAGCCTCCTGCAGCTTTGGGGTAGCAGTTTGAAAAGTAAAGCAATTGGATATCATCCCTTTAAAATATCATTCAATTAGGTCTTTTGTAATACGTACAACATAACGAGATAGCCTTACCGATTCTAAAGAAATTGCTAGTGCATTTCATCAAAGGCACAATAATGGAAACATCGATTCACTCCTCACCACAAACATCTTCCTTTGATGCTGCAGTTACCTTAATACTAGCACTTTTCATTTTCTCAAGAAGAAAACAGCTGCCTCAATGCATGCACATCAGAGAAGGCTCTAGTCTGAAATAACACATTTGTATATCAATCTCAACTACACTTGCATCTTCATTTGCTGCTGCACAGCATCACTCTCCTTGACTCTAAACCACTAAATTACCCCCAGAATAAAGAAAAACTCCTCTGCAACCTGGATAGCTGGAGCTAGGTGTTTTATGCCATCTCTGCAAATGTTGCCAGGGGCTTCGTCTCCCTCCTCACACCATTTATTTAAAAGAAGAATGGGCAGGCACTGGCTAGAAACTTTATGGATCTGAAAAACATTCAGCTACTTTTAGCAAAAGATGTCAACAAGAAAGAGTACTGAAGGAATAATATATTTGGAAATGTGCAGTGTGATTAGGAAAATCCATCAACACCCACAGCCACATCTCCAAATATTTTTACTAAGTGAACAAGTAGCCATCAAGTCTGAAAGGATTTTGAAGGCATTATATCCACAAGGGTACCTTCATGAGCGAAACTCCAGAAGTTCTTGGTGCTGTGGAAATGGAAGAAAAGGATACATGAGGCACACTGCATTTGGATTATCGATCTCTTGGTATGAGAATTCGGTTGCTCCTAATCTAGCTTGTCCTTGGAAAAACAAGGTTTAAGAGTTCTGAGCTTCATCTAAATATATTACCATCCAACCATTTAATAGCTTCCAAATAATTTACTTTTTTTTAATATAGCTTCAAAATTTCTGGCTCTACTAAGCATCTAAACCCACAGACTATCTGACATTTGGCTAAGTCTTTCATACAATATCCACTTGATGCCATGAAAGAAGTGTATTTGCAATGGCTTTTGCTCTGCAAATGTCATGTGGGTGTCCTTAGGGGATTGCATTAAGCACCTGATGCCCACCATGAGGCTCTGTTAATGAGAGATATAAAGGTTATGTTGAAATTATTGTTTAAAGGTGCTGACATATCACACGCACACACAAATTCACAATCACAATCACATATTCAAATACATACTGAAGAGTAACTATTTTAGGATTTCAGAGTGCAGAGAGAAGAAGTTATTTCAACCAAGGTGATTCTGTGGATATCTCTATGCAAGACAGTGCTTGTAATTATCTCTTCCCTTTCACTGATTGATTCTGCAACATTATTATATAAAAGCTTGGCATCTGTATGAAGGTTCTAGAGACAGCAGGAAATATAATGAAGAATAATCTAAAGTCCCTTTTTTTATGTTTCTTACACACTAGCTTCTCCAACTACAAAACTGAGATTTTGGCACAAACCCGAACCTTCTGGAACCTCTGTTCATGACAGTCAGAATCAAATTATTATAATAATCTACCTCCTTCTTAACTTCATAGAGTTTAGTTGAAATAAGGTCAAAATAGTCTATTTTAGAGAAATTCATTTTAAAACCATGATAAAAAAAATGCACTGCCAGTAAACAAAATATACCAGTCTGTTTGGATACTTAAGACTAGAAAGGAAAGTTCATTGCTGCAGACGAAATCAACTTGATTGGAACGGAGAAATGGCATTGTCTCCTCTCCAAAATCTGAACTGAGCCAACAAGTGCTTTTCACAGGGTGAGACCCAGGTGATAAGATGTGAATGAAAAGAGTGTTTGTTCACCTTTTGATCCAAACTGTAGGCCAGCACCCAGTCCTCTTGCTTGGGATGAAAGAGCAGGCTCTGGATGTAGAAGGTGAGGCGGTACTTTTGATAGGTGGCCCCTTCGTCTGAGCTGATCAGTATGCTGCTTTCCATTTCAGGATCACTAAGAAGCATGATCTAATGAAAGGACAGAGGAGAAAATACAGATAGAATTCACAGAATGGAATAAGAACAAGAAATTAAATAAATATAAAATCATCTGTTATTGGTAGATCAAAGCATATAAAGTGGCACCTAGGCCTCTACAGGAAATATTGGTCTATCTTTTTCTTTTCCAGTTTTGGTTTTTTGTTGATGAATTGAGCTGAAACAGGGTACAAGATTTTGTTGTTGTTGTTTTAGTTTTTTGGTTTGTTTTCTTTTTTTTTTTTTTTTTTTTTCTTTTGGTTCTGGGGATTGAACCAGCGTTGCTTTACCACTGAGCAGAATTCTCAGTACTTTCATTTTTAATTTTGAGACAGGGTCTTGCTAAATTGTTGAGGCTGGACTCTAACTTGTGATCCTCCTGCCTCAGCCTCCTCAGTCGCTGGGATTATAGGGCGCACCACTACTCCTGCCCAGGAAGTTGTGTTTTTTGAAGTCTATCTTCAAAGTTCTGAGAGAATAGTAAGGTCCTCTGTCACTCAGACCAAAACTCTCAGTCTTTCTGTTACTTCTTATTCTAGTACTGTTCTTTAGTCATGGAAAGGACACTACCCCTCTGAAATGGTTGGGTATTCTGTGCTTTCTGAATAGTTTTAGTGATGTAATTGATTTAAGTGGTCGTCAGACCCCTTTTTATTTTCCAAAGCATAGATTCCCAAAGGTTCCTAGGCAAAAACCATTACCACATAAGATTTTCTGTCCCCAAACCACAGGGACAGAAGTGGTGCAGTAAAATGGCCTTGGTATTAGAGCAGGTTCACATATCAACAGTTCTCTCTTCTCTGTTAGGAAAGTTACTTCAACCATAACTAGGGTCTGATGCGCCTCAAGCTGGATTTGAGCAGATGATGCAACATGTTCTTGAATGTTACTGAAATTCACCCTTCACCTGATGCCTCTACCCACAGTGTCTCGCCAAGAGTGGTACCACCAAGGGGTGATCCACTTTCCAGTATCTCAGCACAACAGACAGCCTTAGATACAATGAACTATTCCATCCTTCTTGAAGCCTTCTCTTCTGGGGCTTTCCATAATATCATGCTCACCTGGTTTTCTTTCTCATGTCTTTTGGAATACTAAAACTTTCTTTGATTTTCCCTTAAATATGACCATTCCTGAGTTCTCCATTTTGACCTTCTATTTTTACTCATTGAATTGTTACTCAGTGGTGACTCCTTTCAATTCTGATTTTGTTCAATCACCATCTTCCTGGGACAACTCAAAATTTAAATCTCCAAAGGAGCACCACTGGCCTTCAAAGATTCAGACTTGAAATCTCAACTATTAGGATTCCTCCATTTGGATCTTCTACCTAAAACATAAGAAGCCCCACAGTGGTGCCTTATCCCAGCCCTGTGGGTGTCCAGTTGTTCCCCAACTCAGTGAGTGTTTCCATCTGCTATCAAAGTGAAACAAAATGCCCAGGATTCATCTTTGAATTTGCTTTCTCCCTCACCTCTGCAAATCCATTCATCTGTGAGACCTGAGTATTTATTTACCTCTTAATTAACTCCAGAATCAAGTTCCTTCTATCTGTTGTGACCACCTTAGTCCAAACACAGTCCTCTCTTTACTGGATTACTTACTGTAATACACCCGATCCCTTCTAGCCATGTGGGCCTTGTCCCCCCTACCCCCGCTCCCCCATCTGCTTTGCACACTGTGCCCAGAACAATCATCCTATAAAACAAACCTGATTCTGACATTCTCCCACCTAAAACCACTTCACAGCTCATCACCAACATCTCCACACTCCAAAACCCTTAAAATCCTACCCCCTTTATATTTTGAGCTTCATCTGTAGCCCAGATTCAGCCTGACTCAACAACTTTGAATTCTGAATGTTAGCTGAAGGAACTAGTGAGTTTATTTCCTATTGGAGTTCTTCCCGTCTTTGGCTATACGGATGCCAAATTATTAGGGTAACTTCTACCACATGTTCTAAAGCATGTTTGGGGCCTGAAGCACAAAATTAAATCAATAAACAAACAACTTCAATAAATAAAATAAAACTATTAGCAAGCAAGATTTTAAAATGCTACCCAGAGCATATATTAGTATTATAAAGTCAGTTTTAAAACAAATTTAGGCCTGTTAACTGCCAAGATTCATAGTCCTTTCCTTTTTATTCCTTCACAGCTTCCCAGGCAAGCTTACTTTCTTCCCTCAAATATTTGCTTTGGCTTCATTGAAATAAGTCATCATTAGTTATCAGTACATTTTAAAGAAATGGATGCAGTATAATAATTTTATTCATTCATGTGTGAATAACCCAGGGAAAAGCGCGTATGTGGGTTATTTGTAGACAAAGAATAACCTCCTCCTCCCCTGGCACTGTGAAAAGATGTAGAAACCAGAGGAAGCACCCAGCTGCCCTTGAGAAGACCTCAGGGGAGACATCTGTGGGGCCTGCAGACATTGAAAGCACAAATATACTGGGTAAGAAGGAAGTTTTCATAGCCAGCCTCGCCTGCTCCACACTATGCACCGACAGACTACATAACAGGCAATGAAATCATTTTTCCCCTGGTGCAGAGAAATTAAACTGCTTATTTTATGCAGGTATAAAGCAGCTTCATGGCTATGATTTTAATTAGAAGATAAGACCAACATCATAAATGGACTTTATTTTATATACCATGAGTTACAATATACCGAAGAAGGGTTACCATCAAACGTGTGTGCAACATATTCTCTTCCTCTAGCTGTTTCTGTCTGTGCCTGCACTTGCTGACACCAACACACTAATCCATACACAATACCACGTGGATGTGGGTGTACACATACATTAGCACACACGCAGATGCCTCACGTT